>NC_071256.1:11655729-11955729 GCF_023375685.1 Ictalurus furcatus
GTTTGTGCTCATGCATGACTGTCATGTTTCCGAGCTACACAAGCTCTGCTTTGTAAAGTTTGCAGGTTACAGTCTTCTACATTACATTTAATATAAAATGCCCTCCTGCCTTAGAGGATTTTGGTCGCACACTTTTTTCCCGCTGTCACGTGATGATTACGCCGCCATCTGTTGGTGACTGGGGTCATGTTATTATGGAAAGTCAAATGGGTCATTATTTGTGTGCAATGTTATGCTGTTTTAAGTTTAAAAATGCAGTTTTCTAAGCACCACTGGGTATTAAATAAACGCGTCACACACCGACCGGCTTTGAGTCAATGCCACACATTGCTTAATAGGCACATCAATATGCTCATTACAAGCTCCCCCGCTTCTGTGTTTGAGGAACATACGGCAAGTCACATCATTCAATCGGCAAAACACCAACAATGGTGAGAAGAACTTTGTTTTACAATGCAAGCAGACAATAAATGACCGCACCTGACTTCTGTTGTCTGATAATCTGATGTCCTTCACTCATTATTAAATAATGAATAATATTTATGGACAGCAGAGACAAAATCCTTACCTATTTAATCCTCATCTCGCCATCATTAGTGTTTTGTTGATTAAATGATCTGACTTGCCGTAGATTCATTCATACAATTGGCAAAACTCCAACGAAGGCGAGGTACAACTAAGTTGTAAAACAAAGTTCCTTCTCTTTGCTTTGTAATGCGCAAATCAATGTGTCTATTAAGCGATATGCGGCGTTAACTTGATGCCGGTCGATATGTGATGCTAACTTAATGCCTGGCGCCACTTGGTGTTTATTTAACACCTAGCGGCGCTATCTTAATGCCTGGCAGTGATTAGAAAACAGCGCTTTTTATTCTTAAAATGGTGTAATGATGCATGTGAATAATGACCCAATTGGCTTTCCATGTGATGGGCACAAAAGGTAATGTTGACTCTGGGTATTCTTTATTTATTTATTTATTTGTTTGTTTGTTTTTATTGCAAGAAAAGAAAACAGCACTTCATTGAAATACAATAACATAGAAAAAAAACCCAACAGCACCTCAATCAGTAAGAAAAAATATGATCATAATTCTTCAGAAACTTATTGTTATCAATGAGTTTAAGAGATTTTATAATAAGAGAAATCTCAGCAAGAAAGACATCAAATCTAGGCAAAATCTTGAGAAATTTGGTTTTGTGAGTAAAAAATTTACAATGCAACACAGAAATTAACAACTTAAGCCCTCCAAAAAGAGATTTAACCTGATTGCAATAGTAGAATAAATGAAGCAAAGTTTCTTCCTCAACTTTGCAAAATACACATAAGTTAGAGAGCTTAACAAAAGAAGCAATTTGGGAGTTGGTTGGATAGACATTTTGTAGAACCTCTCCTATTTTATTAGACATGCAAAATTTTTCAAGGAGTAACCATTCTTTCTTCCAGTGAATACTATAAAAATAATTCCATTTATACTGTGTGTATACTGAATAATGTAACAATCGCTTTGTATGTTTACTGACTCTGGGTATTCTGCTAAAGCTAGCGGCATTATGTCCCATTGTCTTGGAAACTTCTTACTCAAAGTTACTCAAAAAAACACTAGTGTTCCATTTGAGATGATACTACCCTTCTAAAATTCATACACTAGTGCGTATAGTGTAAGTGTATATTAGGTTGTTTGGGACACAATTTTGGTCTGTGCTTTCCGATGGGTGTTTTTGGAACAGAAGTAACTCAGTGAGTAAACAAGCCCCATGCCATGCGCAGACCAACTAATCGATAATGAAATTCGTTGACAACAGTTTTCATAATCAATTAGTTGTTACAGCTCTATAATGCAGCTAAACACCCTACCTAGTGCATTTGTGTAGTGTAGAATGATGCATAACACCTTTTTTTTTTATCACTTTTTTTTAAGTCACCCAACATCAGTGTCTGATCTCACTAATGCTCTTGTAGCTGAATCAACACACATCCCCACAGCCACACTCCAAAATCTTCTCAGAAGATTGGAGCTTGTTTGTTGGTGTCTCTGGACAGTGTTTTTAGCTACTAAGTTTTTACCACTGCTAATAGCTAATACGAAGCCTGGCCAATTACTTCACATTATTAAAATATTACAATTCATTTTGAAGAAAAATAAATTGTATACTGTAGTGAATTGTGTGCTGTAGGCTACATCTTGGCCATTACTTTTACTCATCTGAACTAAAAACGCTGGACGGAAGCTACATACCCACAAGAGATAACAGTAGTGCTCGCTCCACACCCACAAGAGAAAAACTACAAGCGACAAGAATGACTTGTTGCTCACTGGTGTGAAAACAGAGTCAGACTACTGCTAGAAATAATTTGCAAGATTACACAAGGTTGTGCATTGCTATCTTTAAAATGGCAGCTAAAGTGGAAATTTATGGCACTTGCAAACATTTCAAATTATGGACTCAGCAGTACATGTTAACTTGTGATCTGCTTTCAGTTGTTTTTTGTTGGGTTTTTTGTAAACCTTGAGCACTGGTTAAAAATTTGCCATCTAATACATAGACAACTCCGTAGATCCGAGCAGTAATAAGGTCTTGATTTGTGCCACCATTACATCACAGCTGTATTGTACATGTACATATCTAGGCCTAACAAAATGTTGCCTATCTGCTTTGTTTACATATTTTTTGCCAATGTCTGATAGGTGAGGAGCTTAGGTGTGTTTCCTTCCTGGCTTTTGGCTTTAGCTTTTGTGCAGGTATGTGCTGTTCAAGTGAGATTGTGATTGAATTACATGGCAAATCCAAACAGCTTGATTATGGCAATGTCAATAAGAAAATGTTAAGAATTTCTTTCTTCTTGTAAGTGCATGGTTATCATTATTGATAGTGACTTGATAAAAACAACCCTGTCTGTGAGTTGGCTCTGCAAATACCATAATCCTGTGCTATGAGAATAGGAGGAAGAGAGGCGTTTTCCCTTGCTGGTGTTTTGATTGGCTGTTACTATTCTGTGGTTTTCTGGTTTAACTAAGCTACCGTGATGTCGGCATGACTTGCCTAATCTCTGCATCGTAAGACGCTCTGAATGTGTATAGTACGTGTTCAGTCATGCCACTTGGCTGAAGAAATGATTCCTGTAGCAGAATGCAAGTTCATGCCCAAATCCCAGACACTTGTCAAAAAATGTTTAAGGTTGGTGTACAAATGCACTCTTAAAACAGTTGTGTTAATTTTTAACACACCTGCGTGTCTAGTTAAGGACAACACATTTTGTGTTGCTTTCAAGACAATCACATTTAACACATGCTGTGCGTTAGTACATTTCCACACAAAGATGTGTTAAAAAAATAACACGGTTGTATACTTTTTTCCTCCTACAATTATCCTAAAATGCAATTTGTTTGTATGGTAAAATGCAACTAAAATGCTCACAAAATAAACAAACAATTGCATGAAATTCAGGTGACATTTATTTAAATCCTTGACGTTAAAATTTTCTTACAAATCTCCCTGCCATCTGGGAAGACAAGAGTCCCACTGCCTTCCATTTGAAAAGCTTACAATTTTGTTAGCTACAAAATATGGACAAATGTCTTTGGGCTTTAACTGAGAAATTGCATTACAGAATCCCAAATTGTGTAATTTTGGAAATGTGACCTTCACTCTGCTAATGAACAAATAGGAGCTAGCTGTAGACTCACCAGGAAAATCTAGCTAATTTGCGAATATTTATTTCCCCAAATTTAGCACCTCACCGCCAATTTTGCACACAACGTAATTAAGTCAGTCAGCATTATAGAGATAGTGGAAAGCAGTACAACCTACTGTAACTCCCAACCTCTCTTTGTCACATTAACCTTGTGAATAACTTTTGGTCTCGACATTACTGAGCTAGCTAAGTTCCGTTAGCCACTGACTGTCTGTACCGGTTAACCAGCATTAACATTCGCCGAATACATGAATAAACATTGCCGTAACCCATCCTCCTAATGTGAATTACTACAGCATGCCTTGTCCAAAACACTTGCTACATGTAAGTAACATTAACTCATTCTCTGTATTACATTGTGGTGAACAGCTGCAATGCTAGGTTATGGGTAACTTTCAAAAAGGTAATCTTTTGCAATGAACAAATGCTTCAAGTGGTTTCCCCAAATTCAACTAAAAATGCAATTTGTAATGATTTCTCCAGATTCAAAATTATTCAACCCCTTCATGGTATGCATCTTTAGTACTTAGTAGAGTGCCCTTTTGCTGTTCTGACCTGCTGCAAATGAGATGCATAGCTTCTGGCAGCGTTCCTGAGGAATCTTAGCCCATTCCTCATGAACAATGGCCTCCAGTTCAGTAATATTCTTGGGTTTGTGTGCTGCAACCGCCTTCTTCAAATCCCACCAGAGATTTTCTATGGGGCTGAAGTCAGGTGACTGTGATGGGCCTGTAGAATCTTCCAGGACTTCTTCTGCAACCAAGCCTTGGTGGAATTTGAGGTATGCTCTCTGATCATTGTCCTGTTGGAAGGTTCAATTACGCCCAAGCTTCAGCTTCCTCACAGACAGCATGACGTTTTCTAGTAGGATTTCCTCATACTTCAATGAATCCATCTTGCCTTCCACACGCTGCAGACAATAAACCTGATTTGCAATGGGGGTTGAATAATTTTTATTGCAACTGTTTGATTGCAATTGTTTAAACAATCATTCTAACAGGACACACCTGGGTCTTTATTCGTGCGCTTAAGTAGCTAATCAGCTCTCCATACTTTTTATGTTGGCTAACATTTTTTGGCTTAAGTTTAATATCTTTTGCACCCAGTGGTTTTGATCCCCCCCCCCCCCCCATTAATGAAAAAATACAACACTTGCCTAGCTGTAGCTGAATATCGCTTTCTGATACAAGTGACACTACATTTGTTAATTATTACAGATTGACTCTCCTAGGAGTGAGGCAGTGCCATGGCGAGCGACATAGTCCTGCTAATGAAGGGTCTGGCCAAGCTGAGCCAGGCAGTGCTCGAGACCCAGGCGAGTGCCTTGAAGAGTGGAGGAGCCGTGACACAAAGCATGAAAATGACAGCAGAGCAGGCCATGAGTGTGGCCATGCATAAAATACAGGTAAGTTCTGCTCCATATAGTCCACCTGAATTAATGAGGTAATTTTAATCAGGTTCTTCATTGCCATTGAGTGACTAAAAACAGTAAATAACAAATAATAATCTGTTCTTCCACCATGTGGGTTATGGGATCTCATAAAGCGGGTACAACCACTGAGCTGTAGTTTCAAATAAAAGTACTGCTTTTTTACGGTAAACCAGAGGTCTACACAATCATCACCAGCTCATCTATTTTGTCTTAAGCTTTGAAGATGCTCTAGTGTCGGATTTCTCCCAATTCCATTCATATATTTCTACAAATCTGGGATGCACATAAAAGCTTTAATTAGTTTACAGTAGCACATAAAGATAGGGTTGATGACTTGTTTTTATGTTATGTAGCTATCAGGAGATAATAAGATCTTTTGAAATGATCATAACTGCTGTACTGTCAGTATTATTAAAGTTTATGAAAGTCTCTGTATAAATGCTGAGACAATGTCGCACACAAGAGCTCTTCCGTTGCATTTGCTTTCATTGAAGTTGTGGTGTTCTTTTAAAATGACCTTTTGCTTCTTCTGATCTGTGATGGATGCAGGAATTCACCGGCCAGCAGCAAAGTGTGACTGACTTCAGCACAGGCATGGATGATAAGTATGATTTTTCCAGTGAGGAGGGCTACAGTGAGGGCGTGACGCAGATGGAGCAATCTGATAACACATTCACGGATGACAGTGTGGATGGTGCTAGAACATCCTACCACTCAGTAGGCAAATCAAATGTTTTTGAACACTTTAAGGATCCTACGAAGCAGTTCACAGGGACTCGCTCGTATCACCAGGATCATTCGTCTGTAGGTGGGCTCACGGCCAAAGACATCAACAAAGCCAGGGAGGCCAAGCAGAGCATCAGCAAACCCCATAAACAAATGGTAAACAATGCTGATCTTGTAGCCCGGTGTCAGTTGAGTAACCGGGCTGTGTTTAAACAGTGTAATGTTGCAGTTTTACTTGGAAAGTGGATTTAGTTTGTGCCAGAAGATTTAGTTTAGTTGTTGTGGCAAAACAAAATGGAAAGCTCATTACTTTGTACCTTTGTTTGAGTCTTATGTATAACTTGTTTTCCTTAAACCATCAACACTGTTTACTTTCTTAAGGTTGAATGGGCCTCGTTTATCAGTCTGGGTACAAGCTGATTTATTTGAAATCATTCATAGTAATCGTTCATTTGTTATTTGTGAAAATCCTGCAATTTCTGAAAAATGTTCATTCCCTTTTCGTGCTCCTGAGTGTGTGCAAGTTTACACAGGAAAAGACTAACTAATGTCAACCTTGGCTTCAAATCATGTAAATCGAGACATATTACTGCACTAGGGCCGGGTGATATATATCGATATCGTGAGACATGATAGAAATGTCCTCAAGTATTGTGATATGATATTTCTGTCATATCGCCCAGCCTTATACTGCACTTATATATATGGATCACACTGTCAAGTTTAAATATCTTGTGTATTTTCTTTACACACACACAAATTGAATGAAACTTTTGTGAAACCCAGTTGTTTCATATTAGTGGCATTAGCTAAAGTAATGTTAAATTAAAAATCAAATTAAAGAAAGCAGTCAAACGAAAACCCATCAATTAATAAAAATAAGACTTGTCATTAAATTGTGAATGCAACTGTATAAAAGGAGGAAGTGCTCAGGTGGTGTGCAAGTCGGTCGCGTTTGCCATGTCATCTTCTTTTAATGCTGTGCAACACTTTATTTGAGCCATCAGAGATCGATAAGTGACGATCTGGTATGTCTCAAGCTGCAATGTGATGTATACCTAGTGTACCTAGTGTGCTGCAGACCATTCGCATACTTATTATGCTTTTCTAACACGATATCAGGAAGGGTGAATAGGACTTTGACGGAGAGTACCCGAGACACTTGGCTTTAGAAACATAGCAGTTTCTCTGTGTGTTGTGCTTGCTGTCCCACGATTACCTGGGTACAGTGTAGATTTTTGGTGTTTTTCCCCCTTCCGTTTTCATGTCAAACACTTTCTGTTCAAATCGAATTCATCTTTTCCGTAATTTGGTTTCAGGTGCACTGTTAAATATTATATTTTTTATTAGCATGGATGTGAATGAAAATAACTTTTACTTCTACCTTTGAGAGTCTATTGTTTGCCTTTTGCTCATTATTTCAGCTCTGTGAGTTTTGGTGGATTATTATTATTTTTGCCGTTTTGTGGCCATCACCAAAGGCAAATCAACTGTGCCTTGCATGTTCCTGGTAGAAAATCAGCATTTTCGTAACTTTTGTAAATCCTGCAGACATTTTTAGTTCAGTTTGGTTTACACAAACTTTTACACACGACTTTACTGAAAGATTGATAAATGAGGCCCATTGTTGAGGAAAAATATGTTGCATTTTCAACTTTAGAGCTTCACAACCTTCAAGTGCTGTATTTTTTTTGATAAGATGTCGTAAAAATGCAGTTCTGTCCCTTGCTAGACATTAACGAATGCTCTGTTCTGCTCTTAGCTGAGCGAGAGAGCAAGGGAGCAAAAGGTTCCTGTGACACGGCTGGGAAGATTGGCAAATTTTGGAGGTAAGTGAATTTTATTGATGCAAGAGAGGCCTGTAGGTCCTTAGGCGTTGTCCTTGGCTCTTTTGTGACTTTCTGGATGAGTAGTTGCTGTGTTCCTTGAGGAATTTTGGAAAGTAGGCCACTTCTGGGAAAGTTCACTACTGTGCCGCAACCTCAGCTGAGCTACAAGTATATGTTTGTGTGTATCTTGTGTATTTCTGTTTGAGTGTAATACCTGAATGCTAGGCATTTTATTGCTTGGTGTTTGAAAAGTTGAAGATGAGGTGTTTGCAGAGTACAACCCCAATTCCGAAAAAAGTTGGGACAGTATGGAAAATGCCAATAAAAACAAAGAGAAGTGGTTTGTAAATGTACTTTGACTTGTATTTAAACAAAAAACGTATAAAGACAAGGTATTTGATGTTTTACGTAATCAACTGCATTTTTTTTTTTTGAAGATTTATTTATTTATAACGTTTATTTTGAAATTGATGCATGAAACACGTTCCAAAAAAGTTGGAATAGGGGCAGTTTAGGACTAATAGCCGTCGTGTTCTTCAGGCCAGAGAAGAAAAGGACTTTCCAAGCTGTTATCAGCGTCAAGTCCATAAGCCAGCGATTGTCATGGTATGGGGGTTTGTCGGTGCTTATGGCATGTGTAACTTGCACATCTGTGAGGGCACCGTTAATGCAGGAAGATATGTACACATTTTGAAGCAACATATTCTGCCATCCAGAGCAGGACAACGCTAAACCACGTTCTGCCCGGATTACAAGCGCGCAGGCCTTATGATTACACTACATGCCACAGTTGATAGAATTTGTAAAATTTGTTTATCATTTTCTTTTTCAAGTACATAGGATTCCCGTTTTGGTTTATGCAGGACATCTGATAGGAATTTTACAGCCCCGTTCTATGATAATGCTGTTATAAACTTAACATTTTTTTTTTACGTTATTTATTTTATCAGCATACAAGTGTGCAGCAATGAAGTAGAAAACATTGTTCTTGTTTTCGGAACATTTCTACATACACTTAAAATATCCTATATCTAATACTTACTATTTCTTGAGTAATTCCCCTTACTTTTACTCAGGTATGGTGTAATCTGTGCGTTTCGGACTTGGCAAATGCGCAAAAAGTTGTAAAAGTTGTTTGTTTTTGGAAGTAACATTTTTTTTTACTGGAGTACAGTTATTGGTTGCTCAAGCCATATAGGACATTGTCTAAGATGGATGTAGAGCTTAAGTCATGCTCTTTGTCCCACACTTCAGTTGTCCTCTGAAGTGTTCCATCGTTACATCTGGAGTGAATTCGTCTGCCTTGCCCTCAGTGTACCCATGATATTCTCTGGATCCAGAATAAAGCCCTTACTGAGGATGAATGTGGAAACTGTAGAGCAACAGAAATGCTGATTTGTTTGAATGCCTGTTTTTTAAAATACTTTTTTATGGTGACCCACATTTCAATATTTGCATTCGGATTCAAGTAAAATGGGAGAAAATGGAAAATGTAAGCTGTTTAATTGTTTATTTTTTTTATAGTCAATCCTTTGTCAAAAGTTGAATTCGGAAGCAAGTGCAGATCTTCAAAACAGTTTAATAAACAACCAAACAAAGACGCAAAGACAACTAGGCAAAATACTGTGGCTAAGGCTAAACATAAACTATGAAATGGAACAT
This sequence comes from Ictalurus furcatus, assembly GCF_023375685.1. Classification (NCBI taxonomy): domain Eukaryota; kingdom Metazoa; phylum Chordata; class Actinopteri; order Siluriformes; family Ictaluridae; genus Ictalurus; species Ictalurus furcatus. Next base: position 11,665,073 of record NC_071256.1, read on the forward strand.
GGTACAGGGACAAAGGTCAAGATAGACAATACATAAGACCAGGAAGCAGTACAAACAGTGGCTATATATAGGAGTACTCCTTAAACAGAAACGTGATACAGGTGCAGGTGGTCATGTGACACTGATGTAGTATGGTGCAGTGGCTGCTGGGAAATGAAGTCCAGTGTTACCTCCTTGATATATGACACTTTCCCTAAATTGTGGTCATTAAGGATAAAATTCATCATATGGATTTGACAGTTCAGTGTTATCCTGTTTAACATATGCAGGACTTGTGTAAAGCTTCTCCTCCTTGTGTGTGTAACAGGTCTTGCAGTGGGTCTAGGCATTGGAGCATTGGCTGAGGTGGCCAAGAAAAGCCTGCGTCCAGAAGAAAAGAATGGTAAGGACAGGTTAATGTGGTATAGAGAGATTTTTTTTTCTTTTCCTTTTCTGGACATCACTGATTAACTCGTTGATTCTCAATTACAGGACATGGTATTAAATGTGAGAGATTATTTATCTATCTATCTATCTGTCTATCTATTTATTTATTTATTTACAAGAGAACTACTATAGCTAAACATTTCACAAATTATACGAAGAGATTTCCTAAACCATACTGAAAGCCTTGCAAGTGAACCTGCTTCTTGTGCAATCAGGTTCAATGATTTACAGCTTTATAGTAAATAGCAACCTACTGCCGTAGTACAAAAGTACTAAGTTGGTTCCGAAAAAGTTGGTTCAGTTTTCAGTAGAGGGAAAGATTCTTAAGAGAATTTAGAAAGACTACAAAGGATTATTATTATTATTAGTAGTAGTAGTAGTAGTAGTAGTAGTAGTAGTATTAAGTAGTAGTATACTTTCTCATATTCCACCTCCAAATGACCAGCAGCTGAAGTCAGATACCACATCTGACTGTTAATGAGAGTCCGTGATTAAATGTTGAACTGGTGTTATAGTTAGTTTACTGATGAAAGGTTTTTACCCCCATTGATTATTTCTTTTTTGGCTCTTTTGCAATATCAGATTTAAGTATAGTAGTATGGGATTTTTTTCTGCTTCTTTTGAAGTGACTCTACAGAAATACATTTAAATACTATTTTAATAAATAAACTATTTAAATGTCTCAGAATTATTAAAAATTTTTTTAAAAACCCACTCAATTAAGTATTCACCCCCTCATTGTAGAATTTGCAGAATTACACATTCCCTCCGTACACATCAATGACTCGTATATGTATCGTACATATAACTGTGTGCTGTAAAGTTCCTTGTTATTTGGGCATTGGTTTCTTTTGCAGTTCTTGTAGTGTTGCCCAGACTCTAACAATTCTGTTAAGTTATATTTTAAAAACATATTGTTGAGTATTCATTTGTATAATCTCTCCTCCCAGGAGACAAAAAGGCTGTTTTAGACTCCAGCCCATTCCTGTCTGAGGCCAATGCAGAGCGTATTGTCAGGACACTGTGTAAAGTGCGTGGAGCGGCACTCAAACTGGGACAGATGCTTAGCATTCAGGGTGAGTGAATATCTTTTATGCGTAATACTTTTATGTGTTAGGAAGACCTCACCACATCATAGTCTTAACCACACTCAAGATTACTGGATGTTACACTTTATGACCCCTACTCATTTTCACTGTCTTGGCAGCCATGAGTCATGTTCATCCTTAACATTAAGGTGACACACTAAACTCTGCTACTAGCTGCTTACATCACTGGCTGGCGAGAGCATTATTATTGGTATTCACACTTGGAATAGAAGGTCAGCATTACTGTTGGTTACTTCATGGGTTAAAATAAGTATCTCATACAAGTTATAAGTCTGTGGTTTTGTTTTAGTGTTTTTGGTAAGATCCAAATGTGATATAAATGTCAGTTATTTCCTTAGGCACCTACAGTGTCTTAGTTTGTTTGTGTGTGGGAAACCGAGAGCTTTGCTGTCTCTCATCACCACCCGTCTTGACGTCTGGCACAAGAAGTCTCGCAGTCTGCTGACACATTGTAGCTTCTGATTGATGAAAAAAGACATGGCAGTAGTAAATGGTAAATTGCACATGGCTGGCATTATCTTTGAACAGTTGTCAGTTAAACTTGCAGAACAGACTTAAGCTAAAAATAAGCGAGCAGCCATGCAGAGAAGCTTCACCTTTCACTCTGAAGTGCTGCGAGGATTGTCAGTTGCTCACAATAAGCACAGATGGCTTGTAATAAACAAATAGCTGAGAGATGTTCACATAAACTGTTTTAAGTTTCTCTCTCGCTCTCTCCCTCTCAACCACAAAGGTCATCTTGGATGATTAAAGCAAAAGTGTCACAACATAAAGAAGCATAAATATGGATATACAGCCTTGTAGGGGTATAAGGATGCACTGCGGTCACAAATTTTTTCAATTCAGAATACTGGCTTTCATGATTTTGATTCGATTCTCTGAATATTTTGAAAAAATTTGAATGAAGAAAAATTATGACTGAAAAGACTCCTTATTTAGTTCCAAATCATAAACGATTCAAAACAATGTCAGTTTTTGTCTGTATAAAACAAAATAATCAAAAATTGCTCTGAACAGAGGTAAATGTACTACAGGTTCACCTTATTTTAAAAATAAATAAATCAACTTATAAATTCTCCCTAGCAGAAATAGCCCCGTAGCAGATCTAGAGCTCCAAAGTCGCCTAAAATGGCTGATTTCTGCTGACTTTGGTGTTTTCAAAATAGAGCTGATCAATACTAATCGATAATAATCTTTTATGAAAATCGTTGTCAACGGATCTCGTTATCGATTAGTCGGTCTGCGCGCAGCACGGGGTACATTTACTCACTACGTTACTTTTGTTCCGAAAACACGCTTCGGAGAGTAAATACTAAAGTTGTGTCCCAAATGACGTACTATACACTTAGACTATGCACTGTGTACTCTACCGTCTAGTGTATGACGTTTAGAAAGGTAATATTGCCTCAAATGGAGCACAAGCGTTTTTTTTTTTTACTAACCGGAAGTATAAGCCGCTTCCTAGTCGACGGCGCATAATGTCAAATGCATGTAATGCAATGCCGCTAGCTTTAGCAGATACCCAGAGTCAACAACAACGACAACAACTTTCTTCAGTTTACTGTTTATATACTTATTATATACTTGGTTTATATTATATATAAGTATTTATGCATTATTTTTTATGGCTGCACAAAAAGCAAATTAACTGGTGTGTGTCTGCATGTATTGGGTTCTTTTCAGTCTTATATAATTGGACAAACAGTTGTGTAAAGTTTGAAGTTTATATTTGTAACACTCAGTTTGTGGATTTTATTTTAAATAAACGAACAAATGGTACTGAAAGTTTGCCCCCCCCAATCCGATTAATCAAAGGGGAAAAAAGGACCAACTAATCGATTATGAAAATAATCGTTAGTTGCAGCCCTAGTTTGAAACATACTTAAGAGCTCTTTTTAACCGTTATAACTTGGTCCTGTAACCGTATAATGTATAAAGTTTGTCGGTCGTTGAAATCTGGAGCTATCAGACTTCACAAGTGCATATGATCTTTAGGCTCTCCATGAAAGAACACGATCATGTGTCCAGTGTGCTCTGTCCATATTTTAACTGTATGGGATGTGCAGATTGGGACCTCTGGTGTTCAAAGATTGCAACTGCATTGCATAATTAATAGAATCGCACATTTCCATGATGCACATGGTCACATGATGTTACACCCATAGAGCCTTGTTTATGCCTGACATGCTCAAGCAATGCCAACTCCTATAGAGCTTGGAAGCTGACAAAAATGTCTGCATCTGAATTTTGTATATTTAAATTATAGACACATTTAAATAAAAAAAAGTAATTAAATTTTTTTTTTCCCTTGGTGTATTTAGTAAATGTACACTTTTGTCTCACTCGATGTTTAGTTTACGGTTATTTACATTATTTTACCAAAATATTCCTCAGGGCATGTTTATCAATCTAATCCTAATTTCATGGTGAACAGTGAACAGATTTCGGCAGTATCGTACTTACCACTTCAGTTTATCAGTTGATTTGTATTCTAGATAATTAACTTTTTTAATTTGTGTTGATCTTGTAAAAAAAACAAAACAAAATAATAACATTTGGCTGTACTTGTTGTCCCTGAAGTTCTTCTTGAAAGAAAGTATGATGCATGAATAATGCATAAATTGTATGATTAATTGTTTAATTAATAATATCTCTGGAGTGAGATATTTAAGTAATAAATTAATAAACACATTTAACTTTTGCCCATTTCTTTCACCTGTTTTAGTAGAGCAGTGGATTAAGTCCTACAATTTTAAACTTGGTCCTATATTAATGTATGTATGTGTGTATATTTCAGTTTTTGATTTTTAATTCATTTAAAAATGAATTAAAAATCAAAAATATTTTTTAAAACATGTTTTCACTTCATCATGATGGGGGATTAAGTGTAGATTGATGGGTAAAAATGGCAATTATATCCAATCGAAACACAATTAAGTGTGCAACATGAAAAGGGGTGTGAACACTTTGATTTCACTGAATATCAAATGCATGTATAAAATATTTAGGGAAGGTTTTAGGTAATTAAACTACATTAATATTAGCTTGCTGGTAAAAGCTAGCTGTTTAATAGGAATAAAAACTTTAGCTGCAGTGACCTCATTACTGTTCGAATCTTCCATTTTAACTCCATTTAACTCTGTTTGTTCTCTTCACTTTTTCACAGCGTGATGCTGTGATTGAGAGTTCAAGCACTGTGAAAGTGTCTACTTTTCCCTGGGAATCCTGAATGTGACACCTGTGGCCTAACTTACAGAACATCTTTACTTTTCATATTTGAATTTTTGAGATTATAATTTAGAGTTCTGAAAACTGTAACCTATTATTTCTCATTATTTTATATGGCTTAAAGGGTAATCGTTTCGCTAGCAGGTTCAAACCAAAGAAATAAACATGACCAAAGATTTGCGTTTATTAAATACTTCACAGAAAAAAGGGATTGAATTTAATGTATGTATACTCTAACATATACAACATTCATATTCAAACACTTTGGTCAGATTAATGGCTCAACAAACTCAAGGCTTTCGTTTAAAAGAAATGCTCAACAGTTTTTGCTTCAGCTTTTACATTCTAGTGTGTGCACATGTAGATATACGGGTGTCTGGTGCGCTGTCACTTTAATTTGCTTTTCATAGCATTGTGTGTAACATTTAAACCCTAAATGGTGACAGTGAGAAGGAAAACATTGTGATGCACATGGAGAAATTCGAATGAATGAATGTGGGGAATGTATGAGGATTATGTAAGTAGTAAATAGAGGTAATTAAACGTAGCCAGTGGTGAAACCAGTGGATTGTCTGTCTATGGAAGTCCTTTGCTTGCCCAGCAGATGAAGGATTTTGTCACAAACATCCTGTCCATATTCAGTTACTTATCTATGTAGAGGTCGTAACTACTGAGCATAATATACACCAGAGAAACATGAGGTTGGGACAAAGGTCCTTTATCAGCTGTACAATCACTTTTACTACCTTTCCCTTTATTACTGAAAGGCAAATCTTCAGATTTGGATATGCACATTTACTATATACGCTATAAAATGTGTAGTATGAGCAAGTGTTACAAACAAAACATGAATATTTTTGTCTTTTATGTTTCTTTTTCCCCCTAGACGATGCTTTCATCAATCCTCACCTATCGAAGATCTTTGAGCGGGTCCGTCAGAGTGCAGACTTCATGCCCATCAAGCAGATGATGGTACACACTGTCTGAGCACAACAATCACTTCAGTTACATTACACATTGAAGCATACGTACTTTTAGAACATGTCCATCAGTGTTTCCCACAGATCCGATACATGTATCCGATCTCAGAGTTCCACCACCCATAGATATTAGAAATAACAGACAGTTTTATTTATTGGCAGTTTTCAGGTGATCTGATGATCTGAAAAAAAAAAAAACCATCTGATGCAATGTGACATGACAAAATGGACAGCAGTCATTCATTGGCAAAAGAGCTGCCAATTTCCAGTGACAGTGTTATCATTTTTATATTACTGTTGTAGAAGCAACAATAATGTGGGGCAGTGGTGGCTTGACAGTTAAGGCTCTGGGTTACTGATCGGAAGGTCGGGGCTTCAAGACCCAGCACTGCCAGGCTGCCACTGTTAGGCCCTTGAACAAGGCCCTTAACCCTCTCTGCTCCCGGGGCGCTGTATCATGGCTGACCATGTGCTCTGACCCCAACTTCCTGACATGCTGGGGTATGCGAAGAAAAAAGAATTTCACTGTGCTGTAATGTATATGTGATCAATAAAGACTCATTATCATTATCATTTATGGGATTGTTGGTGACCTTTTAGTAATGGTCATATGCTTTGCTATACCCTCAACGTGTGCGGTAAGTACACAAATATTAGGAACTCCACTGATGGACTATCCCTGTATCGTGCACGTCAACATAGTTATTTGCTAGCAACCAAACTCCCAGACAATTTAAAAAAAAAAAATCCTTCCAAGCATTAATAGGAAAAGAGAATACCAGCATTGGACAAAATGTACTTGGATACTTCTCAATATTCCTGGCCACAAGGTATCACCTACATGTGGGAAACACTGGTGCTGAATATTTCCAGAATGTTTTACATTAGATAAAGTATTTCAGTCATATAAAAACCTACAGAGGATTGTGTATACCATAATCTGTGTATAGAAAGCTCTGAATAATGACCTGGGCCCAAACTGGAGGGACAAACTGGAGATGTTCGAGGAGAGACCCTTCGCCGCTGCCTCCATCGGGCAAGTGCATCTGGCCAGAATGAAGGATGGCCGAGAAGTAGCTATGAAGATCCAGGTGAGGGGCAAGCATTTAAGGGTTAATAGCAAACTGACAAAGTTAGGTTGTAAAAGCCTACTTAAAAGTGCAAGTAAGTAAATAAGGAAAGTAGGGGTTCAGTTAACATCTTCTCAATGAAACAAGTACTTACTGAAAGTGAATGAAAGCTTATGTATTTGTTAGGTTTTGTTATAATGCTTTGTCTAGTGATGCGGAAAAAGTAGTTGAAAATCTGTTATGAAGTTAAAACATGCTCTGGTAGAAAATTACATTCTAAAGAAAATCAAAGTCTTTTATTTAACATGTGTACATTGAAACGTTGTGACAAAGCCCAGATAAATTGCTGTCATGTACAGTAACATGATAAAGCACAAATATGCAAAACACAAGCGCAACAGCAGAGGGTATTAGATGATATCGTGGAGCTAAAAGGTCTACACACCCCTGTTAAAAAGGCAGGTTTTTGTGATGTAAAAAAAAAAAAAAAATTAAACCAAGTAAATCATGTAAGAACCTTTTCTACCTTTATTGTGAAATTTTAACCTAATAATTAAAGTGAAAACCAATAAGAATCATTTTAGGGGGAAAAATGAAAAATAAAAAAGTACAATAGCCTGTTGCATAAGTTTGCACACCCCTAAACTAATACTTAGTCAAAGCAGATTTAAATTTTATCACAGCATTCAATCTTTTTAGGTAAAAGTCAGTCAGTTTGGCACATCTTGACTAAGCAATATTTTTCCATTCTTCCTTGCAAAAGCATTCTAACTCTATCAGATTGGCTGGGTATCTCCTGTGCACAGTCCTTTTCAGATCACCACACAGATTATTGATTGGAATTACGTCTGGACTCTAGCTGGCCATTACAAAATCTTAAACTTGTTTTGATGAAGCCATTCCTTTGTTGGTCTGCAGGTTGCTTTGGGTCGTTGTCATGCTGAAAGGTGAAAATCCTCTTCATCTTAAGTGTTTTAGCAGAAGCCTTAAGATTTTATGTCAAAATTGACTGGTATGTGGAGTTATTCATTATTGCCTCCTCCCTGATTAAAGCCCCAGTTCCAGCTGAAGAAAAGTATGATGCTGCCACCACCATGCTTCCCCATCGGGATGGTTTTTTTTTTTTTTTTTTAAATGTTTTGTTTGTTTTTTTTTTGTTATAAAGGGGCTAACGTCTTGCCACCCTACTCCATAGCCCAGACATATGAAGAATTCGTGAGATTGTTGTCACATGTAGGGAGCAACCAGTACTTGCCAGAAATTGCTGCAATTTCTTTTAATGTTGCTGTAGGCCTCTTGGCAGCCTCCCTGACCAGTTCTCTTCTGATCTTTTCATCAATTTTAGAGGGATGTCCTGTTCTTAGTAGTGTCACTGTCGTGCCATATTTTCTCCACTTGTTGATTATTGTCTTTACAGAGTTCCATGGTATATCCAATGCCTTGGAAAAAAAATTGTAACCCTCTCCTGATTGATATTTTCAACAATGAGATCTCATCTCTATGTGGCCCATGGCTTTTCCAGTTGGATGTTACCAAGAAGATGTCAGGAAAATCCTATAGGAACAGCTGTACTTTACTTGGGGTTAATTAGTGAGTTTAATTGATGGCAGATGTATACTAATTAGTATTTAACATGAGTTTGAATGTAATTGGTTGATTCTGAACACTGCCACATTCCCTGCCATTTTAAAAGGGGTGTGTAGACTTTTTATATCCACTGTATACACAAATGTATAAAATATAATAAAGTACATTATAACATATAAGGTACAATATAAAATATACAGAATACAAAATAAATGAGCACATGAAGGTCGGAGGTGTGGAGTAACAAGTAAAGCATGACGATTTATGGTAAATATCCTAGTTACAAGAACAGGACCAATTAACAGCACTAAATATCATCACAGTTACTGGGACAGTTAAAGTGCAAAAGGACAAATGTGCTGTGAATATGTATGGGGACTTGGTGGCAAAATTCTAGTGTATATGGACTAGGGAGTGTTTAATATGGATTTTAACTAACTGCTCAAGAAGATCGGTGCGATAGGGTGGTAGTCATTTACCCAAAAGCTTTCTTGGGAAATGATGCTGATGGGGATGGTTTGCAGACATGGGGAAAGATTAAAAATGTCAGTGAGGATCTCCCGTTAACTGGACAGCACATGACAAAACAAGGAAACATGGGGCTTTGTATGGGTTCATCACCTTGAAGGATTTAATCACGTCAGGCACAGACAGAACTAGTGTGCTGCTGTTGTAGTCCACCTACATATAGTTGGGTATTGTTCTCATCTGCTAGTGAGGTAACTGTTTTTCCTCCCTCTGTTGTCTGTTATTGAACAGAGGCTACTCCACATGCGCTTGAGGTCTGAGCTGTGGTAACCCTGTGTTTTAATTATAAGAAAGGATGGTACACTGAAACTAAAACAACTGAAAACCTTGAAAGTGTGACAAAATAAAACTGAATTAAGGTTTTTATAGCGGAATCCGTTAAATGCTGAGGGTGTTTTTTTGTACATACGTATACACATACCATAATCGGTATTGTGGTGTGTGTGTGTGTATGTTTTCAGTACCCCGGAGTCGCACAGAGCATCAACAGTGACGTGAACAACCTGATGACTGTCCTTAGCATGAGCAACGCCCTGCCTGAAGGTGATTGTTATTGTCCATTGTACATTAATCCAGTGGTTTAATGGTCAGGACCAGATCTGTGTTTAAAGAGTACTGTCATTAATTATAACCCTATAATTATTCCTGTTTAGTGAAGTAAGGCTGATGATAATGTTTCCTTCAGTGGCACATTGATGGCTCATTATTCACATGGATAGCTGTGAAGTTTTGTAGACTTTCTAACTGAGGAGACACACGGTCTTATTTTTAGTTTGCATTCTCTAAAAGTTCAAATGTGTTGGTAATAGCCCTGAAGAGCATGACGAGTTTAACTGAGAAACTAACAGAGAAGACTGATGCCCTTTATTTGGTTATAGATCCAAATATTCACATCATGGAAAAAAGTTCATCATTGTTATTACTGAATAGTTCCAATATGGTTTAGTTAACTTCTCCTGGCCTTCTCAGCATTTTAAAAGGCACTTAAATGTATTTTTAAACGTAGTTCATAGTTGATTTAAAAGTTCCTTGTGCCTTTGTTTACTGACGTATCTCTTTTTCTGTTGCTGCTTGTGTTTTAGGTCTGTTTCCAGAGCACTTGATGGATGTGATGCAGCGAGAGCTGGTCCTGGAGTGTGATTATCTCCGGGAGGCCGAGTGTGCCCGCAAATTCAAGTGAGTTAACTGGAGACTTTGCTTCTCTGTTAGAGAGAGAAAAGCAAGTCCAAAACTGAAATGTGCAGAAATTGGGTGACTTCCATTATCAAACATGGGTGAACTTGGTTATAGATTAAACTACAGTTCATGTGTAGCAAAGGTTTTATAAATGTAAAATGTAGCAAATATCCTTTAGATGACTAGAGAGTCTTTCTCTTGTGGTTTAAGGTTGAGTTTCAGCAAGGTTTTTATATTTAATACTTGATACCTCACAAAATATGATTATGGGAGGAGATTTCAATTGTTATTTAGATCCTTATCTGGACAGGCTCTCCACAAAGCCAGCTCTCATCTCTGCAAGGCGGCGTCTTCAAACATTACCAATACCAAATATCATAACATATTCATTTATGATCAAAGCTTAGTCTTTCGTGACTTTCTGGTATCCTTCCCAGACAGATTTATAGCTGCCGTTCTGATTCTCATTTACTTGTTGATCCAAACTTCATAATGTACATACATTTGAAGCTTGATGATTTCCTAGCTTTCAATGGTACAGGTGATGTCAAATTCTCCAGTCTGAGAGACACTCAAGGTGGTTCTATGAAGCCATATTTTGTTTTTTGCATCTTCTAAGAAGAAAGAGATGAATAATCAGACTTTGAGAGCACACTCTCACAACCTGAATAAACTTGCAGAACTTCTCTCTTACAATCTGATTTTAATCAAATATACAATATTTTATAGTAGAATTCTGTTCTTAGTAAGTGGGTTGAATTTTTTATCATTTTTTTTTGCTTAAGTTAAAGCAGAAACATTTTGAACTTGACTCCAGGTCTGTGCACAGATATCAACAGATATTGACCTTGATGGTTAAAGATCTTGAACAATCCAAAACTTTCAGATGCTGCTAGAAGTCCATTTACTAAAAGCTGGTAGAGCTGCTAGGCCTGATGGTTATCAGTGAATTTTACACAGCTTTTTTGCCTAAGCTTACTTAATTGTGTTTAAGAGTGTGAAAATAAAAATATTCGGTGTGTCTCATATTAAAGAAGGGAAAGGATACTACTCATCCTGCTTATTTTAGACCCATTTCTTTGTTGAATTTGGACAAACAAATATTTTCTGTATTTTTAGTACATAGATTGGCTAAACATATACAGTCCCCTCCGAAAGTACTGGAACAGCAAGGCCTATTTCTTCTTCTTCTTTTTTAAAGACATTTGGTTTTGAGAGAAAAAGATAAATATGAGACGACAGATCAGAATTTCAACTCCCATTTCCTGATATTTACATCTAGATGTGATTAAACAACTTAGAAAATGGCACCTTTGGTGGCAGACCACCCTATTTTTAGGTGAGCAAATGTATAGGAACAAATAATATTAAAGTAAATAACACATAATATTTGGTTGCATATTCCTTGCTTGCAATAACTGCATCAAGCCACTGACATCACCAAACTGTTGGTTTCTTCTTTTGTGTTACTTTTCCAGGCTTTTACTGCAGCCTCTTTCAGTTGTTGTTTGTTTCGGGGGGGCTTTCTCCCTTCAGTCTCCTCTTCAGGAGGTGAAATGCTGCTCAACTGGGTTAAGGTCTGGTGATTGCCAGTCAAAGCCTTCCACTTTGTTGAGTTGGCAGTGTGTTTTGGGTCATTGGGTCATCATCAATAAAGATTAGTGAGTCTGTTCCAGAAGCAGCCATGCAAGCCCAAGCCATGACACTACCTCCACCATGCTTGACCAATAAATCATACCGGTGTTTTATTCTCCTATTTAGCAGATTCGGCACACTGTAATGTTTCACATCACTCACTGGCTGTCGTATAGTAGTTGTTGTAACTGGAAAGCCAAATTGCTCTCTTGAACCAGACCTTAAGACTCGGCAGAATCTTGTAGCTCTTGCTTTGCTGCTGATGGTATCATTGCTGTTTTTCTCGTTTTTCATGAAAAACGGCGTGCATAAAGGTGTGTTTTTTTTTGTTGTTGTTGTTTTAAAAAACAAAACCACAAAAAAAACCTCTGTAGCATTTCCTGATTGGAGATGAAGAGGAAGTTATATTTTCACAGGAGGGTGTGTCGGCCTGATTAAGTTCAAATGTGTATTATAGCCCATATAATATAAGTGGTATTTTATGGCAGATAGCTGACTTTATTATGCAGCCTGTTTAATTTATTGTTCGATATGTAGATGGATCACTGATGTTAAAAACTTTAAACTTATGAGTAAGTTGTCTATGGTTTGACATTATTATTATGACGTTATTATTTAGGATGGAGAAGAAGGCCAGAGTATATTTTATGCTTTTATATCCATTACCAGATGGAAGCAGAAAGTCTATAGCTGGTGTATTATAATAAACCCCCATAACCACTTGCTATAAATAACTCATAGGTTGCTCAGAAGGGCTCTGTTGTTTTTTTCCGGTCAAGTATTGGGTTTCGATGACCTGATGCCAAGCAACTGTACCAGTAAGGTCGTAAATATAGCTGAATTTGAAATAAAACATGTTGACAACAAGGGCACTCAATCCTTCCTGTCTTTCCTCCTAAGTTTAGATCACTACATTTGATGACTACAGAGGTGAATAAATGAGTTTACATCCATAGCAAGGCAGGACGTACATAAAACTGCCCTGCGCTGCGTTATTGTACACGCGTTCTGTGACCAGGCACCAGGCAATGCTGGACACAGCTAATATGGGCGTCTCTGAGTCTGAGCCCAATTTGTAATTTTGTGGTATTTTAGTGTTGATTGTTTTTGATGTACCAATTTTGTAAGTTTTATGTATTCACATCTTTCAAAAATACAAAACAGAAGTATGTGGTAATAGAATATTGTGGTTATAGGATATTCTCTCTGCAACTTTAAAATGATTTTTTCCAGTGTCGCAAAACCATATAAATAAATAAATAACGATTTCCCAGTCAGTGATTTAACCATGTGTTTGAGCTGCCTGGCACATACAGTATGGCATGGCCTGTTTCTGCTCCATTACTGTAAGCTGCGTTTTTTTTGTTTTGTTTTGTTTTGTTTTACAGGAAGCTCTTGAAAGATCATCCCTTCTTCTATGTGCCTGAGGTGATTGATGAGCTGAGCAGCCGGCATGTTCTCACCACTGAGATGGCGCAAGGCTTCCCGCTTGATCAGGCTGAGGGACTCTCGCAGGAGCTCAAAAATGAGGTGAGCTCTAACTTAAGGATTTAAATGTACAGTCATGGATTTTTTTTTCAGTATAATTTTATTTCTTTTTTAAATGATGTTCACATTTGTCCGTTACATGATACTCGTCATGTGTCGTGTGTTCATGTTGAGGATCATGTACCTCTTAATTTTTACACGCCCGTATGAATTATATAGCATGCCAAACCGGAAATGTAGCATTCGTATTTACTTTTTTTTGTTTATTCATTCATGCACAAGTACAGTTAGCTAAGGGGACCTCCAGAATTAAGGGCACCCTTCAAGAAATCAATACAATAATAAATAATTTTCAATCCATTAGGAGACACTTTCCTCTAAGAAACATTTTTATTTTTTGTCCGCCTCAAACATACACAAACAAAATGATTGGCACCCCTAAGAATATTTACGAAAAAAATAAGTGTGCTGAATTAAAACTATTTAAACTCAGAACACCATGAAATATTAGTAATTACATGTGTTATTTATTTTAATATTTATTTTGTACACTTCCATGAAGAGTTATAATTCTGCCAGTGGGAAAAAACTGAAGTAGGCGGTAAAGAAAGAACACTAAATCTACTTTGCTAGTCTGAAAATGTTTTAGACTAGATGAAGCCAGTTCAACTGCAAAAAGTATGCTGGGCAAAGATTTTTAACACTTTGTCACTTGTATGATGTGTAGAGGTGTAGAGATCTTTTCACTGTGGCAGAATGAATTCCATCGTGAACGGTGCTGTGAGAAAGTGCTCTTTCAGGTTGCACATACAGTCCAACTCCGCTAGTTTAGAGTCAGATCCGTGGCTCATGCTGACTCAAAGAACACCCATCATTACGCTTTAAGGAGTTTCCGCACCACACTGAATCAACTTTTTCAGCTGAGCCAGCTGAATATTTACAACATTACAAACAGTTTTATTGTTCTGCACATTTACTGCACCAATTTATTTACGTTTGTCATTAACAGTGTAGACACTTAACCCTCTTATAAATTAAAGACAATGCCTTTGAATCTAGGCACAGTCAGAATGTATACACAAGAATGCATTCAATCAATACTTATACATGCGTTCTTATGGAATGTTGAAAAACCATTAACGTGATTTCTGTAAGTTAAGAATGCCTGTTAAGCATGTTTTACTGGACTTTCCAGTTCTTAACAATACTCGACAACGCTACTTATTTGGAAGTCTTCTAAAATACCTGACCAGGAGACATTTTTTTTCAAATATTAAATTGAAAGGTCTTATAGAGTTTTTGTTGTTGACGTTGTTGAAATATTGTAAGATTTTATTGAATGTCCTGTTTTACATATCTTGATCTTGGCATGAAACCAGTACTTATGTGAAACCAATACTTTGGCATGAAGCCTGTCATAAACCCTGTTACATTAACAAATAGCTAGTCAATATCTTTCTTTATTTTTTAAAAATAATAATAATAATGTATCAAATCAGTTGATATTTAAGTAGACCTTAACAGTAGTTTATGTACAGAACAATAATTTATATATCTGCTGCATGTTGTAGATCAGGATAAGACATCTAGCATATCTTCATGCAAAATATTTTGATGTAATTTAAAAGACAGCACTTCTGTAACTCCACTTGTTCCACAGTACACTTCCCATATCCTGTAGCCTATGTGTACAGTGCTTTGACGCCAAGAGATGGTTTTCTTTTGTTATTAATAGACACACTTGTTTATCATTGCATCAAACGAAATGTTTGTCCATGTCTTTTATTTTTCAGATTTGTAAGAACATTCTGGTTCTCTGCCTGAGAGAGCTGTTTGAATTTCAGTACATGCAAACAGACCCCAACTGGTCCAACTTTTTGTATGACCCACAAACCCACAAGGTATTGTATTGTGGTTTTAGTGAGCTGATATTAAGATATTAAGGGTGTTTTTTGGTATAATGTTCTTTCAATGTAACTGTTCTGCCGATATGACTCAGTAAAGGTATTTCTATAGTTAAAGAACTATTTCCTAGAAATCAGGCTCCATAATTCATGATTTTGAATACAGTTGGCATTGTTGGACTTTGGTGCAACTCGAGGCTTCGATCAGAGTTTCACAGACTTCTATATAGAGGTAAAAGAAAAATGTCTTTGTTACTAGTTTATTAATTATAAATGGTTATAAATTATTGCACCATCAGCACATGATTGTGTGTTGGTTGTATTGAACAGAGAGTGTGATTTTAAGACCGTGTTCGTTGTAACAGATCATTAAGGCAGCTGCAGAAGGGGACAGAGAAGGAGTCCTAAAGCACTCAGTAGATATGAAGTTTCTCACTGGATTCGAGTCTAAGGTCGGAACACACACACACACACACACACACACACACACACACACAAATATGATGGTAGTGTACAATAGACACTAATGTCCACTGTAATTAAAAGACTTCATCAATATCAATCATATAACAATTTCTGATGCTGGCAAAAGTCAAATGTTACTGTTATGCTTTCCATTTCACATTGCTTTTAATCCGAGAGGTTTGAACATGGCAAAAAAAACCAGATAATTTTTGGAATTTGATGATTATTTGCAAAAACACAAGCATGTCTAATTTTTCTGGCACTTCAGAAAGGAGTGATGTCCTGTATTATGTTAAACACTCTGTCATGTAGTGCTTGAATATTTTTCCTTCTTTGAAATTTCATTTACCATAAAGAGGAGAACGGCTGTTGATATTCCATCACACTTAAAAAGTGCACTCCTGAGCATTTTTGTATAAGCTCTAAGCCCAGACACTGACTCGAGCCTAGATATGTGTGCAAAAAAATTATAGCTACAATAAGCACACACAGTATGGGGTTTTCTATTTAGCACTTATATAGGAAGTTTGAAAATGTGAATGAAAAAAACAGCGCAGAAATGCCCAAAAAATGTGCACTGAAAGTTTCATGAGTTCAGTAAAGAGATGTTAAAAAGAGTAATGTGATGTGAAAAAGTAATTTTGCTGCTACCATCATGTGTTACATAATCAATAAAGATTAGTGAGTCTGTTCCTGAAGCAGCCATGACACTACCTCCACCATGTTTCACAGATGAGCTTGCATGTTTTGGATCATGAGCAGATTCTTTCTTTCTCCACACTTTGGTAGAGGTTAATCTTGGTTCCAGAACTTTTGGGGCTCATCTCTGTATTTCTTTGCAAATTCCAATCTGGCCTTCAATCAATCAGTCAATCAAACAGGGAGCACATGGGCAACAAGAGACACCTGTCAGTGACATGTTCCAATATTTTTAATAACTTGAAAAATTGGAGCGTTAAAACTAGAGATGCACAGATGTATTGGCCGATAAAGGCTATTTTTCCCACTATGGGCCATCGGTCAATAGTTTAAAAACATCAGATGACCAGGGCCAGTTATATCCTGTCAATCAAAAGAGGGTGGGAAAACACATCGATTTCGTGCTGTGTGTAAAGATGATGTCTCTTGTGTGGAATGATGACAAAACTGCAGTTTGTAAGCTCTGCACTGCTAAGATTTTACACCGGAAGTAAGCAGCAGTGAATCGGGAGTTTCAGCGTCGAGTCTAATTTTTAATTTTTAATTTATTTATATTTTTAACCGTGCTGCTCGTACTGAATTAAAGGGCCAGTACACACTTGAAAGATTTAAATGAAGATGGGTTGACAAAAAAGTATATATTGCACAGAGAAATATATTTGTAGAGTAGTATATTTCATATCCAGTTAATGTTAGTATATAAAAAAGTTTATATTATGCATTACCAGTTTGATGTCAGTGATGAAGTATAAATTCTTTTGTTTGTGGTGAGTGAATGTGAAACAACTTGTTGAAGTGGAAAGAATAAAGTTTTTATTTGTATTTCCTTCAGAATTGTGGAATTAATTATTATTAATTTAAAAGAAGATATAAAAGGCAGAACTATCAGTTATCGGTATCGGCCAATATCACTCTGAATAATTGGTTATCGTATCAGCTGAGAAATTTAGTATCGTGCATCTCTAATTAAAACGAAAAGTGGCAAGTCACATCTAGATGTAAATATGAGCAAAATAAAAGCTGAAATTCTGACCTATCATCTCGTATTCATCTTTTGATTTAAAACCCAAATCTCTTCAGTGTATGGCAAAAACAAAATAACTGACCTTGTAATTTCAGTTTCACTTTTGGAGATGACTGTTCGTTACTTTTTTTTTTTTACTGATTTTTGGTGCTAAAGTGTCATATTCAGGATTTTTGCATGACCATAGATGAAACAGACTCATTCACATTTTCTCTTCCTAACTTTTGACGAATATTTTTAAAATTGCGAAACATTTGAATTTAAACCTAGCTTTTGACACAGGCTAATCCTCTTCCATAGGCAATGGAGAAAGCTCATGTGGATGCAGTGATGATCCTGGGAGAGGCATTTGCCTTGGACGAGCTGTTCGATTTCGGTGCTCAGAGCACTACAGAGCGCATCCACAGTCTGATCCCAGTCATGCTGAGGCAACGGCTCACGCCTCCTCCTGAGGAAACCTACTCGCTTCACCGCAAGATGGGTGGCTCCTTCCTTATCTGTTCACGCCTAAATGCCAAGCTGAACTGCAAAGACATGTTCGAACAGGCTTACAGCAACTACTGGAGCAAGCGGAAGAAGGCATCCAGCCAGTGATTGACTGCATGTAGCCAATCATAGGCCATCATGTCATGAGTTTGGGCAGGCCAGTGACGCAGCTCAGTAACAAATATAAACAGATTTTTTAACACTATTTAGGCTCGCCCTACCTGCTGAGCCTGAATCATAGATTGAGTTTATTCTGTTTTAGGGTGTACGTTATCCAAGATTATGTGGCTTGTCTTCTTTTGACAGCATTTCTAGGTTGTCATTCAGGTGGATATTGCGTGACTATGTGTAATGTGACTATGCAATAGTATAACCATGTGAAGTGGTTGCTTCGAATGATATGGATATTTTACTGTAAAAGAGAATACAGTAAGTGGAGAAAGTTGTATATTTGATAACTATACCAGCAGGTTGTGTATCTTATTTGCTGAATCACTTTTGTGTTTTTGGAGCTTATCTCCAGACCATGCATATGCATATAAGTTTGTTTAAGATTCAATTTTTTTTTTCTTAAATGTGTGATTCTTGCACAAAGATAAAGTCAGGACCAGGCCAAGGCTCTACAGAGGGGAAACAATGGACTATTCATGGTTATTAACAATCCTTTATGTGTTACAATATCCTCCATGCGGACAGATTTGGCCAGTAGTTTAATGTCAAAAATCTATTTTTGTACCCTTAAAAACTTGCAAGTGTTTATCTTCTGAGAATTTTGCAATGATTTAATATTTTTGAAATATTAATCGATAATGCTATTTGGTGCAGTGATCTACAGTGTCAGTATCTGTATTATGAGACATAACCCAGATTTTCATTAACTAAAAACACCATTACTGAAAATCCTGTATCTAAATTTAACTGTTTTTCCTTTTAATATCCTGATTCGTTTATAAATGACAAATTATTGTGACTCAAATTTTTGATGTATGATTATATGTGGTAAATAACGTGCCTATAATGTGGAGAATTATTCAGTTTTTAGCATAAACTAAACTTTGTGGGCAATCAGTTTTTAATATGATTTCAGTGGTATTCATTAAAAATAATCTTGTGATAAACTTTAATATATCGCAAGGAAATATTCTGAGTAGCTTGTTTTATTACATTTTATTACATAATTACATTATGTTGTATTACTTGTGTGTACGTACAAGACAGCCATCCAGACATTCAAAATCCATTAATTGTCAATTATAGGGCTTTTGACAAGATATAATGTATGTGGTCCCCTCTGTGCATGGTGGCTTAGTGGTTAGTATGTTTGCCTCACATCTCCAGGGTTGGGGGTTCGATTGGGGGTTGGGGGTTCCAGGTACTCCCCCAGTCCAAAGACATGCATGGTAGGCTGATCGGCATGTCCAAGTGTCCGTAGTCTATGAGGTGGGTGTGTGAATGTATATGTGATTGTGCCATACAATGGACTGGCACCCTGTCCAGGGTGTACCCCGCCACCCTGGGATAGGCTCCAGGTTCCCAGTGACCCTGTAGGTTAAGCAGTATAGAAAATGGATGGATGGCAAGGCCAATTCATCCAAAGACATGTGGGTTTGAGATTAAAAGATGAATATTAGATGATCGATCAGAATTTCAGCTTTAATTTCCTCATATTTACAATAGAGTAACAAATAAATTTAGGACATTTATTTGTTTTAACCACCCATTTTTCAAGTGATCAAAATTATTGGAACGTGACTGATACAGTGGAGGAAATAAATATTGGACGCATCAACATTTTTTTTTTCAGTAAATGTATTTCCAATGAGGCTATTTACATGGAATTTTCATCAGACATCAGTATTAACTCAAGAAATCTGGAAATATAAAGAATTCACAACATTAAAATCCATAAAGGAAGTTATGTATAATAAAGTGGAATGACATGGAAAAAAGTATTGAAAATGCTAAGAAAAAGCCTTAAGTACTGTGCAAATTAATATCAGCTGGGTTAGTAAATTGATGGTCTATAAAAAGGCTTTTTGTTACCAAGGTGTCACACAAGAAACATCTCATGATGAGTAAAAGCAAAGCGCTCTCCCAAGACCTTCGCAACCTTATTGTTGCAAAACATATTGATGGAATCGTATACAGACGTATTTCAAAACTTCTGAATCCTCCAGTAAGCACCATTGGGGCCATAATACGCAAATGGAAGCAACATCACTCCATCATCAACCAGACACGCACAGGAGCTCCTCACAAGATTTCTGACCAGGGAGTCAGAAGAGTAGCCCAAGAGCCAAGGACCACTCGGAAAGAGCTCCAGAAACACTTGGAGGCAGCAGGTGCCATCGTCACAGAGAAAACAATAGGCAACTACTCTACTGGTCACGCACACCCTGCAAGACTCCATTACTAAAGAAAAGGCATGTCGAAGCTTGTTTAAAGTTTGCTACAGCACATTTGGACAAGCCTATGAAATACTGGGAGAGTGTAGTCTGGTCAGACGAGAGCAAAATTTTACTTTTTGGCTACACACCATGTTTGGAGAAGAAATGGCACTGCACATCACCCTTAAAACACAATACCAACAGTGAAGTTTGGAGGTGGAAGCATCATGGTGTCCGGCATGTTTTTCATCACATGGTACTGGTAGACTTCATATAATTGAAGGAACAATGAATGGAGCCCTTTCCCAGAAGATTCTTGAGAAAAATCTGCTGCCATACACCAGGATGATGAAGGTGAGACGTGGGTGGACCTTCCAGCAGGACAACGATCCAAAGCAAACAGCAAAGGAAACTCTTAATTGGTTTTCGAGAATCAAGGTGTTAGAATGGCCTAGCCAATCACCCGACTTGAATCCAATTGAACAAGATTTAAAGAGAATATGTTTAGAAGAATGGTCCAAAATCACACCTGAATAGTGCGGCCGATTTAATTTCTTCATACAGGAATCGTCTTGAAGCTGTCATTACAAACAAAGGCTTCTCCACCATTAATTTAAGTATTAAATTAATTTCAGTTAGCGTGTTCAATACTTTTTTCCTGTGTCATTCCACTTTACGAGACATAACTTTATTTATGGACTTTAATGTTGTGAATTCTTTATATTTCTGGATTTCTTGAGTTAATACTGATGTCTCGTAAAAAAATTTTAATGTGAATAACCTCATTGGAAATATATTGAAAAAAATGTTGGTGAGTCCAATACTTATTTCCCCCAGTGTAGGTGTTTCTTGCTGCCCAGGTGTGCCCTGTTAAATTGATTGTTTAAACAATGAATAGCTCTAAATGTCTACTATTGGTTTATGCCCTGGGTTTTGCCTGTAAAGGCTGCATTTTGCAGTTGTTAAAAAGGATAAACCAACATTAAGAACAGAGAGCTGGTTATGGGAGAAAAGCAATTCATTTTGAAGATGAGAAAAGAGGGGAAATCTCTCAGCGCTACTGCACAAGCCTTAGGCATAGCCAGTAGAACAATATTGAATGTCCTGAAAGAGTAAGAAACCACTGGTGTACAAACAACCAGACATCAAACAGCTCATTAAGAAATGTCAAACTACTCAGGAAGTGTCTTCCTCAAAAGTAATCAAAATAATATTTTGTAAAAAAAAAAAAAAAAGCTGCCACAAAAAAAAATGGCTGCCACATGCCCATAAATTCATGCATGATGGAGCCTATTTCTGTAATTCATGATAGGCTACATGCCTTTGCACAAAACATAAAAGTTATACTCATGACAATCTTGAGTAATTCTGCAAAGTTTGGAGTGTGGTCATCATTAGAGTCCAAATACAAACAAGCATATCTTTTGTAAATTATTGTGTGAAAATGCCATAAAATTGCCATGTGTGGCATTTAGCCGCACACTCTTATTTCAGATAATTTGCATAATATGCAAGACCTAATTCTTCAAACTATTCCTAGGATTTTGGGCCTACTCTAACAAAATTGGTCTCAAAATACTCCAAATACGCCAAAACAGGTGTAACTCAGGAATGTGTGTATGGATTCGGATGAAATTTGGCTGGTGTCACATCAGTCATGAACAATTCACCACCACACCACCAGAGGGCACCCTCCCCCAAGTTTTAGTTCTTCGCTTGTTATTTTAAGTTCTTGTCACTTGCTTATATAGCCACATGGGCCCTCACACACTTTCAATTCAGTTCAGTTCAATTCAATTTGTTTAGCGCTTTTTACAATAGACGTTGTCTCAAAGCAGCTTTACAGAAATATCAACACGGTATACAGATATTAAAGGTACGAATTTATCCCAGCTGAGCAAGCCACTGAGTGGCGACGGTGGCGAGGAAAAACTCCCTAAGATGTTTTAAGAGGAAGAAACCTTGAGAGGAACCAGACTCAGAAGGGAACCCAATCCAGAGTAACCATGTGGTCAGAAAGCTTACTTCTAGCTACACGTGGTCCTAATAAAAGTATTTCTGTCTTATCAGAATTAAGTAAAAGGAAGTTAGTTAGCATCCAACGTCTAATGTCCTTTACACATTCTTCAACTTTACTAAGCTGCTGTCTGTCCTCTGGCTTCGCTGAAACATACAACTGTGTATCATCAGCATAACAGTGGAAGCTAATTCCATGATTATGAATAATTTGACCTAGAGGTAGCATATATAAAGTAAAAAGCAGTGGGCCTAAAACAGAACCTTGTGGAACAGCCAATTTTAACCTCGTTATGCGTGGAGAAGTCTCCATTTACATCTACGAACTAATAACGATCGGTCAGATAAGACCTGAGCCAGGAGAGGACTGTTCCCTTAATGCCAACAATATTTTCTAATCTATCAAGGAGAATAGCATGATCTATAGTATCAAAAGCTGCACTAAGGTCAAGTAACACAAGCAGCGAGACACAACCCTGATCAGAGGCCAGTAGTAGGTCATTTACTACTTTAACTAACGCTGTCTCTGTGCTATGATGAGGTCTAAATCCTGACTGATACATTTCATGAATGTTATTCCTATGTAAGTACGAGGATATCTGCCATACTACAACCTTTTCTAAAATCTTAGAGATGAAGGGGAGATTTGATATTGGTCTATAGCTGGACAGTTGAGAGGGGTCAAGGTCAGGTTTTTTAATCAGGGGTTTAATAACTGCTAATTTAAGTGATTTAGGTACATAGCCAGTGCTAAGGGAAGAATTGATTATATTTAAAAGTGGTTCAATTACTCCAGGACAAGTCTGTTTAAACAAACATGTAGGCACAGGATCTAGTATGCAAGTTGATGAATTCGCTGAAGAGATTAAAGTAGCTAGTTCGGTTTCTCTAGGGGGAGCAAAACACTCTAAACATTGATCTGATATTGCTATATTATCATCTATAGGGTTAGTTATAATACTGTCTGGTTTTAATTTAATAGCCTGAATTTCACATCTAATATTTTCAACCTTACCAATGAAAAATTTCATGAAATCTTCACTGCTATGTAATGATTGAGTGCTTCTTTCTGTAGTGGTTTTATTCCTAGTTAATTTTGCTACTGTGTTGAATAGAAATCTAGAATTGTTTTTGTTGTCTCCTATTAAGGTGGAGAGATAGACTTTTCTAGCATCGCTAAGAGATTTTCTATAGTTCAGTAGGCTCTCCTTCCATGCTGTTTGAAATATTACCAATTTGGTTTGACGCCATTTACGTTCTAATTGCCGAGTGGTCTGTTTTAAGGTACGCATTTGATCGTTATACCAGGGTGCTAGTTTTTTCTCTCTAATTATTTTTCTTTTGAGTGAAGCCACTCTATCTAGCATGTAGCAAAGTGTTGACTCTAAGCATTCAGTCATCTGATCAAGTTCTATCAGATCAGACGGTGATCCAAATCTAAAGCTCGGTGCAGTAGCCGATGTGAAAGTACATTTTATGCAGTAGCGAGGCGAGGTGGAAATACTATGATCAATACATATTATATTATGATAAATACATATTATAAGCGAATAAGAACTCTTATATAGTTTATATATAGTTTAAACTATTATACAGTTTGTCATGTTCAGTCTAGTGAGTTCTTATTGTAGTTAGGATGTTAAAGCTGATGCCTTGTCCCTTTTGTATGAAACTCATGTAAAACTTGACACCATTATACTCGAGGCCTGTTTTGTAGCACCTGTGCACTGGGAATTGATGGATGATATCATCAGAGAGCAAGGTGAAGATCTGGTTCTGTCTGAATGTCTACATACAAACACCTGCATGTCCCAAACCATGAGAGAGAACATCCTCTAATGTGTACACATTAGCTCAGGACACACAGACATGGAGTTTTAGTTGAGAAACCTATGTAGCCTAGCCTCAGAAAAGTAGTTCAATAGGTGATGCTAATATGTAATTCACATTTTAATGTATGGGACAAAAAAATTATTATTATTTTTGTTTATTTATTTATTTTTACTGAATTTGACTCTTTTAAATGTAAAACCACAACAGGAATTCCAATAAAATGGCATTTGCAGCCTTGTTTTACATAACGTTACTGGACTATGGATTTAATCAAATTAATAGATTATGTGGAAAAAGCCAGAATGGCCAGTGTTGTCGGGGTTGCCACTGGAGGATCATCTTTGAGTGCAGACCATTTAATAAATACAACATGCAATATTATATTACACCACAAGATGGCAACATCAGGCTATAAATCGGCATAAACAAGTATTTCTGATGTCTTTATTTATATTCCACATTTCAGATGTTCCTTTATTAAAACAGTTCATTTTAAAGCCACAGTACTATAAGGTTTAGCCAACTTTCAATCATCTTTCTTGTAATATATTGACTTTTTGTGCATCTGTAGTGCTCTATTACATTTTAGCAAATTAATTGTGTCATGTGGAACATTAGTGGAAGAAGAAGAGTCATTGTAATTGTAATTTTTGTTGTTTTTGCTAAAACTGATTAAACCTGTACTCTTTAACATAGTAAACATATATGCAAAACATGTTATACTGTCCTGATTTCTTCTGTATTTCATACTACATTGTTTCAGAAATGAAAACAAAATCTAAGATAAAACAAAGGCAACCTGAGTAAACACAATAAATAACTAATTCCCTAAATCTATGAAACTGCATTCATAATGGGGTTCAGCTGGACTAGATGCAACCAGGCCTGATTACTGCAAACCCTGTTCAATCAAATCAACACTTAAATAAAACACTTTCAACAGCATGAAGTTGATTAAAAGGTCTTACCCAGTAACACACTATGCCAAAGTTGAAAGAAATTCCAGAAATGATGAGAAGGAAGGTGATTGAAATACATCTGTCTGGGAAGGATTACAACAATATTTCAAATGCTCTGGGACTCCAAAGAACCATAGTGAGAGCCATTATCTCCAAATGGAAAAACTCGGCACTGTAGTGAACGTTTCCAGAAATGGCCAAGCTTCCAAAATTCCTCCAAGAGCATAGCAACTACTCATCCAGGAAGTCACAAAAGAGCCAAGGACAATATCACAGGATCTACAGGCCTCTCTTGCATCAATAAAGGTCACTGTGCATGACTCCACTATCAGAAAAACACTGGGCAAAAATGGCATCCATGGAAGAGTGGTGATGTGAAAACCACTGCTAACCCAGAAGAGCATTAAGGCTCATCTGAATTTTGCCAAAACACACCTTGATGATCCTCAAACAACTGACTTGAAGGTGGAACTGTTTGGAAGACACCAGTCCCATTACATCTGGTGTAAACCAAACCCTAAATTCCACAAAAAGAGCATCATACCTATAGTGGAAGTGTGATGGTGTGGGGATGCTTCAGGTACTGGGCAACTTGCAATAATTGAGGGAAACATGAATTCTGCTCTCTACCTGAAAATCCTAAAGGAGACTGTCCGGTCTTCAGTCTGTAAGTTGTGCAGCTAGACAATGATCCAAAGTCCTAATCATAGAAGTAAGTGAAAGACTGATCTTCAGTTTTCATAAGCATTTGGCTGATGTTATTGCTGTAACAGAGGTTTTTCACAATGGTTTTGCTTCAATAAAATAAATAAATAAATAAATAAAAACTGTATTGTGTGTTTACTCAGGTTGCCTTTCTTTTATGTTGTATTTGTTTGAAGATCTAAAACTATTTATTATGAGATATATGCAAAAACAGTACAAATCAGGATGGGGCAAATACCTTTTTTGTACATATAAGATTTATAATTACTAAAACATACAATGTGTAATATCATATTACACTGCCGAATGACAGCATGAGCCTATAAATCTGAATAAAAGTTCTTTGACCCAGATGATTTCTGCTTGCGGCTATATTTTTCGGATAATCTGCTTGTGGCTATTTCTTCCCTTTGAAATGAAAGTAAAACATTTTGGGAGGTTGTGCAGTCCGAACCGTAAGTGATACAGATACAAAACTTACAGTTTTCAATGTCAGTATGTAGTACTCACTCCCATTATTTAGGAAAGAAAAATGAGCATGATTGGCCTAATGGTGGCACTATAGTACAGCACAGCACATCACTGTATTTTTTTTAGCCCATATCTTGAAAACTGTGAGGCCTGCAGACAAAATTCTTTTGATTTTTAGCTAATTTGTACAATATGCAGACCTTCTTTTGTGAACTGGTCCTAGGATTTTTGTCCTATTTTGAAAAATGTCAAATGGCTCAGCAGAGTTTGAAACTCACTAAGTGTCAAACAGATGTTGAAATTTATAAACAATATGGCTGCCACTTGCCAATCAATTCTAATGGGACAAAGCCAATCTACATGCTAATTGGTATGTTTTTTTTGTTTGTTTGTTTGTTTGTTTGTTTGTTTTATGATGATTTACTTAAAAACATGGGCACTCAGGGCCAATCAGATTTCAGCAAGCATTTGACTGATAAGGTTAAGAATAAATCTTAACTTGAATAGTACTACTTGAATAGAACTGTTTCAATGTCACTCAAACTGGCCAACAGGGGCAGTATCCATCCATTTGCATTTCTTCACATTCATTTGCTTATGCCTCAAAAATGTTCCTTCCGGAGCATTCAACCCAGCCTAATTTGGCACAATAATAGAGGATAGTTTCAGCTACCTAACCAGCAGATTCCACTTTCCACTTTTCCATGCCAATTTCAAAGGATACCATGATGTTCATTTCTGCTATATTAGATTTTCTGCCATGGTGATTTTATTTTTAAACAGAGGGCTACTGAAAACAGGAAGTGAGGCGAAATCACAGCAACAGTTTCACATTTTGTCTTCTAATTTAGTTTAATTTAATCTCCTTGAGCTGATTGTCCCAGTGGAATCTGGTTTTCTTCCATCTCTCTTTCTAAGGGGTCAAGCCAAAAGTGCTTGACTGCCTAAATCGCTGCTTGCAGGTAGATTTCAGTTTTATCATAAAGTGAGTTTATAGTGTTCTTTGAAGTGTAACATTTAATATAACATTTAATAATAGTTCAGTAATAAGTATATTGCTAATGTAGTATCTTCTACTGGACAGTTGAAGATTGGAAATAGACCAGAGAGCTGTACCACAAAGCAAGATCAACAAACTTGGGGTTTCTTTATGATAGCCAGCTTCACTCAACTAAATATTGATCATCTGGATTAATTGATATCATGACATAGATTAACAACTTGTTAAGTTGAGCCAGACTTTCCTAATCAGCTCCTGTATATGTTCACTATAAAAAGGGCAGATCTCACACAAGCTCAAATTGAAAAGCTGCTGATGGATCAGGTTAATAATGAATTAATTTCAAGTAATCTACATTCAGATTTTACACTGGTTGAAGAAATGGAGAGCATAGCTTTACCTCTTCTGACCCAGGTGGCTCCTGCAAACCATAGTCTTTTGTAGAAGTTGAGGACAAGTGGACTAAAATGAAATTTTATTTAAATAGATATGTAAGCATTAATAGGCATAACTACACATGAAGTGTCTATTGAGTACTGGGCACAAGTGACTCCACTGTTTTCAATCCATTGATTGTAGCCAATTTAGAACATAATACATATTCGCTAAACTAGTGGGGCCATGGATTATGATTATGATATAAGCTCTGTGTGCTCGGAAATCTTTTTAAATATAGGTGTGCAACAATTATTGGCACCCTTTTAGTCAATACTTTGTGCTACCTCCCTTTGCCAAGATAACAGCTCTGAGTCTTTTCCTATAATGCCTGATGAGATTGGAGAATACATGGCAAGGGATCTAAGACTGTTCCTCCATACAGAATCGTTCCAGATTCTTTTGAGGTCCACACTGATGGACTCTCCTCTTCAGTTCACCCCACAGGTTTTCTGTGGGTTTCATGTCAAGAGACTGGGTCGGCCATGGCAGGACCTTGATTTTGTAATCAGTAAACCATTTTTGTGTTGATTTTGATGTATGTTTTGGATCATTGTCCTGCTGAAAGATCCAACCACGGCCAATTTTAAGCTTTCTGGCAGAGGCAGCCAGGTTTTCATTTAATATCTGTTGATATTTGATGGAGTCCACGATTTCATATATCCTAACAAAATGTCCAGGTCCTCTGGAAGAAAAACAGCCCCAAAACTTTAAAGAACCACCACCATATTTAACCGTGGGCATGAGGTACTTTTCCATATGGCTACTGCTCTGTGTGCGCCAAAACCACCTCTGGTGTTTACTGCCCAAAAGCTCTATTTTGGTTTCATCTGACCATAGAGCCCGATCCCATTTGAACTTCCAGTAGTGTCTGGCAAACTGAAGATGCTTGAGTTTGTTTTTGGATGAGAGTAAAGGTTTTTTTCTTGAAACCCTTCCAAACAACTTGTGGTGATGGTGACTTCGGATTGTAGTTTTGGAGACTTTGTGACATCAAGATGGAACTAACTTCTGCAGTTCTCCAGCTGTGATCCTTGGAGATTTTTTGGCCACTCAAACAATCCTCTTCACAGTCTGTTGAGACAATATAGACACACGTCCAATTCCAGGTTGATTCATAACATTTCCAGTTGACTGGAACTTCTTAATTATTGTCCTGATGGTGGAAATGGGCATTTTCAGTGCTTGTGCTAATTTTTTATAGCCACTTCCCATTTTGTGAACCTCAACAACCTTTTGACACATATCACAGCTATATTCCTTTGTCTTACCCATTGGTCTGAATGACTAAGGGAATTTGGCCTATGTGCTACCTCATATTTATACCCCTGTGAAACTGGAAGTTATAGCTGAACAATTTCCTGTTCCTAGTCACCCAGGTATACTAAAAAATGTGAAATATCGCTGGGTATATACTTCAAATATATTTTTCTCAAGTCCTGGAAGCTTCTACAGGGCTGTCACAGTCACCTGAATTGAACCACATAGAAAATCTCTGGTGGGATTTGAAGAAGACGGTTGCAGCACTCAAACCCAAGAATATTAGTGAACTGGAGGCCATTGTTCATGAGGAATGGGCTAAGATTCCTCAGGAATGCTGCCAGAAGATATGCATCTCGTTTGCAGCAGGTCAGAACAGCAAAAGGGTGTTTACACTGAAGGGGTTGAATAATTTTGAAACTGGAGATATCATTAAAGTTGCATTTTCAGTTAAATTTGGGGAAACCACTTGAAGAATTTGTTCATTGCAAACAGCTGAATGTCTGTAGATTTTGACAATAAACCTGATTTGCAATGGATGTTGAATAATTTTGATTGCAACTGTATATATAAGTATATATATATAAATATATAATATACTGTGCAAAGGTTTTAGGCACCCTATTTTTTTAGTACAAACTTTATTTTATGACAGAAAAACATTTTAGATTCCCAAATATTTGTTTTCTAGCACAAAATTAAATGTTACAGAAAAATGTTTGTATGCCATTAAAGAAAGCAGCACATTATGTAATTATGTAAGTGAGACCACTTTTAAGACAAAAAAGAAGGCTGCTGTGTTTTGCTGCAAAAATAAGCAAGTGCGACAGTCAAAGTCTCCAGAAGAACTGTGGCTGGTTCTGCAAGATGCTCAATAAAACTTACAGCTCATTTCCTTATAAAACAGCACAAATTGTACCAGAGACTACTTTATTTTCCTTTTTTTGTCACACCAAATATTGACTTTGTTTCATGTACTACTGTTTACTGCTCTTTACAGTATTAAAAAAAAAAAAAAAAAAAAAAAAAAAAAAAAATTCATTTTTTACAAAAAAAAAGATCAGTCACATGGAAAAAGTAAGTGCACCCCGGCATTTATCACACCTTCAAATCCATAAAATTAGAATCAGGTGTTCAAGGGAGTGCAGATGGAACCTTGTCTTATTTATACCCCTCTCATATATAGTGCCTGGTGTTCCCTTTGCTACTGAGGTGTGCGGTGTCATCATGCCAAGATCTAAAGAGTTCTGTAAGTCCTTCAGAAAAAAGGCTGTGGATGCCTATGAGTCTGGCAAGGGATTTAAAAAGATCTCCAAATTATTTGAAATACATCATTCCACTGTAAGGAAAATCATCTACAAGTGGTGCAGATTTTAATTGACTTAAAAGACCAGACATTTTAGAATAATGTGCTCTGGGCAGATGAATCAAAGAGAGTTGTTTGGCCATAGTAACAACAGACTTGTTTGGTGCAGACTAAAGACAGCTTTTCAGGAGAAGCACCTCATATCACCTGTGAAGCACGGTGGTGGAAATATTATGGTTTGGGGTTGCTTCACTGCCTCAGGGACTGGACTGCTTGTATTCATTGGACCTTTAAAGAGGATAATGATCTTAATCACACTAGCAAATCCACCAAGGAATGGCTCAAAAAGAACAAATGGAGGGTTATGGAATGGCCTAGTCAAAGCTCGGATTTGAATCCCACTGAAATGTTGCAGAGGGATTTGAAACGGGCAGTACATTCAATAAAACCCTCAAAAATCTTGCAACTGAAAGAATATTGCATGGAAGAGTGGTCAAAACTTCCAGCAAGTCTGGTGGACAATTATGCAAAATGCCTACAAGAAGTTATTTCTGCTAGAGGGGCAATACTAGCTTCTGAGCCCAAGGGTGTACTTATTATACTTCTGTTCCACAGAAGAATCTCATATCTATTGAGATTTCTGTTGAATAAATGATTGAAAAAGCTTATTTTCCTTGTGGTTTTGTTCAAGTATATCAACTTTATTAATAGGCACTGTTTCAAAGATGATGGGGTGTAGATAGATAGATTAATAGCTATTAATAGATTTATAGTAGTAGCATCAAGTACACACAAAGTTTTCACAGTTGCATTTATTTGAAAACACAATCCAGAAGGTTTTTTTTAATTATTATTATTTTTGTATTGTCATTTATTGTCAAAATTGTGTATGATAATGTATTTTCACTGACATCACAAAGTTACCCATTTATGTATAGCATGTACGTCTTTCTCTTTCATAACAATGATTTATGCTTTTGATACCTTGGATTTTTACATATTAATACACTTAACAGTGAATACCAGATACTATTGACAAAAATGTCCAAGGAGTAAATAACATGGATCAAATACACACAGTACAAATTACAGATTTACACATGGGAGTGCTCTGGCTCCATGCTCCAGTTAAATTGTTTAATCAGAGACAGTTTTCAATCTGCATGAATCCCACTTCCAAAATTGATATAGCATGAGTTTCAGATATAGCATTATAGCACAGGATTATCTTTCTGAAAAGATTAAGAAATATAAAGTGCATTTTAATAGTTATTATTGGAGTTTACCAACTTATAACTGTTTGTTTAAAAAAAAAAAAAAAAAGGTTTGTGGACTGATGGCATGGCCCATGGACTCCTTCAATGTATGTTTGACTGTGAGTATAGAGGATTATGGGCATTCAATATATACATCTGTTGGAATGTTCCCCATACTAATCAATAAAACAAATACTTCAAGCGACATGATTAACATTTCACAACCAATTCAGAATGTTTTCAAAGGAAGTGAACAAGTCGACAAGCTGATTCACTTAATGCTTGACAGTTCTAAATAAAAGAGCAGCAATATCACAACTAGTGTGTAGCCTATTTAGCTGACAGACAAGGGGTAGTCAGAACTTAAAGCTACTAACCATTGTACTGTGTTATGTGGGTTGCCAATGTAAAAGAAATTATACAATTATTTATACACACACACGTGGTGTGTGTGTATGTGTGTGTGTGTGTATGTGTTTGTGTGTGTGTCAGAGAGAAAACCCAATAAAACAAGTTTGACTGGAAGTATATGAATATTTCTAATAGAAAGCCATTTACATATTATGTTGTTCTTATTACGCAATAGTAAAATCCATGCTTTACTTAGCAAAGGCATTCACAACATTAAGAAATTTTTTTTTACAATTTATGAAACAAGATACAATAAATATTATTATAGAATTGATGCTGTACACAAAAGCCATTTCATTTCACTCATATAAAAATATGTTTTAGTGCAACCGTACATATATTGATACTTCACATCATTTAGACTCCGGTGTCCAAAAAGACAGCAACCTGCATTTAATACAAAGCTGATACACAAATTTTTTGACATATTTACATGTCTTCATGTTTTATATGCTTATAAGAATATAAGCATGAATGAAAAAAGGCACACAGATCTGTACACTTTAGAGTACCAGACAGAGTTCATAAGCAATTTTGGTCAGGCTCATATACAGGTATAAGTTAACATATAGGTTATTCTCTGACATTTTAAATAAGAAAGTAACCATAGTTAAAACAGCAAACCAGGTTATAAAAGGCATGCTACACTGTACATGTACACTCTAGTATTTGAGTGTGACTGTGTATGCGTAAACATACAGTATGAGTGTAATGTACTGTCCTCCATTTTGACATTATTCAGCTGTTGTCAGTCATTTGTTGTGCTGGATGGATTCTTGCTATGGCCCTGTGGGTCGGGTGACCTCTCTGTAGCCCCTGTAATGTAAAGAGTGGGACAGGCTCCTGTAGGAGCCTTTGATGTGGCAGACACCCCAGTTTCTGTGTTGGTGTGCCTGAACTCTGAGCTACTAAATTTCTGAATCCCCCTTGCTGTACTCTCTTGCTGGGGGGTAGGAGAATGAGACAATGTGTGCTGTTGGATCTGCTCGATGGAACCAGCCACCTTTCCTAAGGGTTCCTCTGAGGCAATGCGCAAAGAAGCAATGGCCTTAGTGCATGTCATGATGCCTTCTTCTTGCTTCTTACCGTCATCTCTGGACCTCTGAGAAGAAGGTGAGGGAACTGAACTTACAGCTTTTGGGGACAGGGCCATTTCTTGTGGTTGAGCTGAATCCTCTGCACCTTGGGTGTCGTTAGATTCATAACCCTCTGAGAAGCGGAAAGATGTCTCGCTGGACTCCTCTGATGTAGCTGTCTTAAGAGGAAGGCGAGCGGGGTGGGCCAGGCCTGGCACTATTTGGATTCCACCAATTGGAATCATAGGGAATAGTGTACGAACCTGTTGTTGGGAGTGGAGGGGAAGATGGCTAAAAAGACCTTGGTGTGTAGAGGGAGCTCCTGTGCTATGAATATCTCCTTGTGGATAGCAACTCTTCCTCTGATTCTAAAAAATATTAGTCAGGTGATTAGCTTAAAGTACTTAAAGTAATATGCTATGCAATGTTTTCTTTTCTGACATGCTATGCAAATCAGAATTTTTTGAATTGATTCAAAATATTGGAACATGTGACTGACATCTGTTGCCCAGGTGTTCCCTGTTAGATTGATTGATTGAAGGCCAGAGTGGAACAAAGAACACAAAAGTTCTGGAACCGGGATTAAAAACATACAAAACATACAAGCTTTGTGCAAGCATGGTGAAGGTAGTGTCATGGCTTGGGCTTGCATGGCTAAAATTGGGAAAAATTGATCAGTCCCAATGTTAAAGCATCGGGCATAGCCAATACAAAAATCTTTACTCTGACCCACTTTCATTTGGACTCTATCATGACTCGACCTCGGCTAGTCCTTAGACTCGACAATGGCAGTCTTGACTACAACCCTACCTTTAGTCAAGGGCCTGAATACTTATCTTAATTTAGATTTTAGTTTCTGATTTGTAATAAATTCAATACATTTTATACAATTATTACATTCCTAAAAAAAAATTATCTACATGTTTTAACTTGGTCAGTTTGGATGTGCAGAAAATTATTTTATCACAGTCACAAGTATAATACTGATAAGACATAAGAGCATAACAGAAAATAACAGCATGAATTATCCATTTCAATAAAACAGTCACTTACCATATTCATTTCTGAGTGGCTCCTGCTCTTTTGAGCCACTGAAACCATTTCTCTATGTGGATGCTGGT
The DNA here is from genome assembly GCF_023375685.1 of Ictalurus furcatus. Classification (NCBI taxonomy): domain Eukaryota; kingdom Metazoa; phylum Chordata; class Actinopteri; order Siluriformes; family Ictaluridae; genus Ictalurus; species Ictalurus furcatus. Next base: position 11,699,114 of record NC_071256.1, read on the forward strand.
TGAGTGTCCAAGGTCCACTGTGAGGGTGAGGTGCCCTTCTGGGAGACAATGGTCTCAGTATGCCCTTGTGGCGGCCTCTGGGAGACAGCTCACGTCTGTAAGAGAGATCTCTTGCGGGAGACACTGGACACCCTGTATGGGAGATAGGTGAAAGGAGGCTTCTGGGGGACATGTCTCTCCTTGGAGACAGATCCTTTCTATACATATCTCTCCTGGGGGACAGAGGTCTAAGGGGGGATGCCTCCCTTCTTGGTGACAAACGACCCCGTGGGGAGAGGTCCCGTTTTGGGGACAAGTACCTACAACTGGGTGAGGGCTCTCGAAGAGGTGAGGAGTCACAGCTAGGTGAGGACAGACGAGAAGGAGAGAATTCAAAAGATGATGAGCTATGCTCTGGCGACAAGCCAGGGTCTTCACCCATGGAGCTAGGCATCTCCAATCTGTTTTTGGGGTCTTCACCCAAAGCTCCTTGCAGCAGTTTCTGGTATTCTGCCATCTGGCTTTCTCTAGTCTTCTCACTAGGCACCATGAGTTGAGTGATTTGAATACTGGGCAAACTAGCATAATAGCCAAACAGTGGCTGCTTCGAAGCTGAGCCTAATGGATCAGGGCCAGTGTCATGGGATGCAGCAACTGCAGTGACAGAATGTGAGGGGATGACATAGGGCTGTGGGCTTGTGCTTCGAGAGGGTGTCTTTGGTGTTGAATCACCATCATAATCGTCATCATCATCTTCATCCTCATCCACCTCATCACCATCTTCCTCAGCCCCATCTGAATCATCAGCATCTGAAAATTGGTGCTCTGCCATGATTTCTAACATGCCAATCTTTCCAGTATCTCTTTGGATCTCCTCAGCAGTATCTGAAGAAGGAAAAAAAAAACCCTCTTAATTGTGCACTAAAGAATTAATTGGGCTATTTCAAATGAATCCTGGCAGTGTAAGGGGTCCTCTTTTCAGTGAAGCTAATATCATTTATTCCAGAATGTACAGAACTCAATATGCATCACATTATTGGCTTTTCTCAAAATAAAAACATACCAACTCCCTCCACGTCATCTATACATGTCACCGACACCCCAAGCTCCAAGCATTTCTTCATGTGGGCTTTTGACTTCATGTGTTTTGTCAGGTTTCCTGAAACCAGAGTTTAAGAATTTTAAAGACGGGGCAAGGATATGGCTGGCCTTTCAATACATCAGTAGTAGCAAAATTTCAATTAGCTTTTTCTATGGCACAGTAAATATCTGCATTGCTATCTCAAATTAAACACCTTAATTCAGATCTTCTTTCGATCTATACATATGGACAACAAGATATTTGCAATACATAGAGGAAGAAACCTACCTTTTGTTTTAAAAGCAAAGTTGCAGAACTTGCAGACATATGGCCTAACGTCAGTGTGCGTGCGAATGTGTTTCTTCAGCATGCTTGGCTTTTTACAGCGGATACCGCACTCTTCACATATGTATTTTCCCCGACCTCTGCCCCGCACGTAAACATAGTCCTCATTGGATTTGTACCTGAATTTAACATATAGTTACGTATTTAAATTATGTTGTTTCATTTACATAAAGTGAATATTTAAAGAAGCTGAACCTTCTTTAAAAGCTTTAAAATAGTAGGTTTTCAAGTCTCAAAGCTTGCATTAGCAACATACAAGGTTGCAAATTCATGTAATTGATCAAAGTTATTCAATTTATCTTGTGGAAACATTAAATGTATTCAGTGCTACTTGTTTACAGAAACACCATCCAAAAACTGGAATTTCTGTGTCACAACCACATTAATATTTAATTGGACTTCAAAATAGGGAGCCAAACAAATCCCAAGAGCTTGTGGTTGGATATACATATACAATGATGACACAAATCTGAACATACCCTCCTTCAAAGATTTTAATGCGTGTGGGTTCAGCCTGCTTTGATGAAGCCTCCTTCTCTCCATGGTCCTCTCTCACTCTGTCCCTTGAGATTACCCCTTTAATTTTCTTTCCCAACTTGCCAATATCCAGCTTCATGAGCTCTGGCTTCATCTATAAATGTAAACCAAGAAAATATTACATGAAGATGTTTCAAATTCGAAACATAATAGAGAATAAGTATTAAAACATACATAGTCAAGTGGTGTGCACGTTTCGTAGCTATGGAGTCATAATTTCACTTAAATTTCATGTGTTCTTTTGACTTATTTAACCAAGCCTCTGGAATTCATTACCTGCTCAAACTTCTGCTTCCACGACAGGGATGAGACAAGTTTTCCAGTCCCTGGCTGATACATGGCAGCCATTGTATAAGTTTCTGTGTTCCTCCTCTGTTTGGAGCAGAGTAATGCCAGGGTTGCCTTGGTGCTGAGGCTGAGTGGGTTTGGGTTATAGGAGCTGACACACCAAGAGCCATAAACAGAGGTTAAGGGAGTTGTCTGAGCATAGTTTGGCTTGGTGTAATTTAGGTAGCACCAGCTAACACTTGTTGTTGTACGTAGACTTGGAAACTGAAAGAACTGATCAACATCTGCTAAGTCAGTGAGCAGGAGAGTGCTCCCACATACAGCACCCCCCTGACTGGCAGCAAGTTGCACCAACATGTTTACTGGGATCTTGGTCTGCTTCAGTTCATCTTGAGTATCACTGGAAGAGATCATTGATTCAGGGCCTGAGATGGTGTCTGGAGTGGCTTTGTCTACATCAAGCTCCTCTGGGGACTCAACTCTTTTAGAAGTGTTCATCACAATTTGTAGAGGTGGAGTAAAACTTTCCTTTTGTGGCACATCAGATGCAGAGGAGAATATAGATGATGGGTAATTAGCTGGTGGAGATGAGGACATCCTCTCTAGATCATCTAAGTCATCTCTCTTTAAAACATCAGGCTGTGGTGATGCGTCACCATCATTTGGTGCACTTGAATTACTTAACTCAACTGCACTTAGCTCTTTCACTATTTGACCATACATCTTTTCCTCCTTAATCCGTTTCTGTTGCTTGTTTCCAATAAAAAGTTCAAGACTACTGGCTGGTGACAGCATTCTCTTACTCCCTCCAATACTAGAGGAGGCATCTGTAGTTGAAATAGTTCCTGATGTCAGTGACAACGGTATGCCAGTATTCAGTCTTCCAGGTAATGGTTCAGGAACTTTCCAAAGTGGATATTGCAAAGATCTTTCTGGATGACCTAATAGTTTTGATAAATTGAACCCTATTGGGTGTTTTGAAGATATGCCCGTAAGTGAACTGGTAGATGTATTGTCTGAGCCTATTAATCTGAGAGAAGTAGTACTTTGAGCATGAGTAGCAAGAATTTGTGAAACACTTGTGTACATAACACTACCATATGATGGCACATTTGTTTGAATTCTAACAGGAACTAGCATTCCAGGATGTGATGGCTGTGAACCTACATTTTGAGTGGTAAAGCCTGCCTGAATCTGCTGTAAGAAAACTGAGTTTGTGGTGAGCACTTTTGATGACGTGCCAATAGTTTGTGGAGAACCTCTTGAGACATAAGGATATGTTTGACTTGCCCCATCAGTATTTGATTCATTGTGCACCTGTATTTGATGAAGAGGTTGGTGGGATTTCTGTACATTAGGTTGTAGATTTGGTGGTCGGATATGTAATTTCTGCAGCTGATGGATACCTTGGTGCTGCCTGGGTCGTGTTGAGTCAGTATACCAGACCACTGTCTGAAAAAACGGTGATGACACCAAGCTACTTGGAACTGAGGAGTGGTGCATTATATCCTGGCTCATGTGCTCATGTATTGAAGCCTCACTATCTGTTGACAGTTGGCCTGGCAAGCATGGCGACTTTTGCAAGTCGTCTGATTGGCTGTCTTCACTGATGCTCTGCTGAAGCAAGTGATATGATCCTCTTTTTTGCCTTACTAGATCACTTCCAGCTACAAGGTGTGGTGGAGCAGTTAGAGATGAGGTGCCTTGCCAAGAAGGTGAAGCATGGGGGTCAGAAAGCTCTTGTTTAATGTTTAACTCAGAGCATTGCTCTTGAGGTACAACTTCAGGATAGACACTCAGAGATGCCTGTCTAACCAGATATCCACGTCTACGTTCCTTCATGGATGATGCACTTGCATATAACTCCCCTTGTCTTGAATTGGTTGACAGACTTCCATAATCAAATGATTTGCTACGAGTTTCTGGGACCTCAGTAGGTAAACCACAAGGTGACTGTTCTGATGAGGAGCGACGCATCTCCTTGTGATGGCCTGGTATTGACAGAGAATGACCACTCCCTGGTACAGTTAAAAATTCTGATTGTTTACTAAAGTCTTCTTGCTTGGTTGGTGACACTGACTTCATGTTGTCCTCTCTATCAAATGACATTGAGAAACTTGAGCTATGGGACAGGTTGCTCTCCTGACTTGGGCTCCTTGATAGACTGGTACAGGTAGACTCGAAGCTTGATTCCCCAGATGAGTGCTCCATGTCTGCAAGACGCAGACGTTTTTTCTTTGGAGGCAATTTTTCTGCTGGGAGTTGGGACAGAGTCTCACTCCTCTGTGGCCACTGGAATTCCTCCACATGCTTTTCTGGTTCTTTAGCTGGCACCTCTGGTTCTTTCTCTGGTTTATCTGGTTCTTCTGTGACTCTAATTTCAGGTACTTGAATGTTAGGTTGCCGTACAAGTTTGTGGGGCATATGGTATTGCTGACTAGGTGAAATGGATGCTAATTCACTGTCACTTTGCTGTTGATGCTCCATGCTCTCAGACCTCAGAATAGAGTCAGGACTCTGCACATCATCAGTGTTCTCAGGGTCAGACTGCTCAGACAGTTGGCCAACAGGCTTTTCTGGATGATAAGATTGATGTTCAATTGACTCAGTCTTTTCAAATGAGTTTGGCCTGCTAAGCAAGTTAGTATGTTGAATAACAGATATTACATTGCCAGCAGCCTTTCGGTCTGTATCTTGAACAAGCACAACATCCTCTGGATGAACAACTTTATCAAAACTTTCCAATGAATTGTAACCACTGTACATGGATCCTCTACCTGTATGGGCAGCCACTAAAGTTTCCTGACTACCTTGTTTTATATCATAGTCCCCAGATGTTTCAAGAGACACATTTTTCATGTCATCATACTGCCCAGGACAATCCTCCTCATCACCAACACTCTTTTCTTTACGACGTTTTCTTGTGGTCATCTCTGACACTCCAATCTTTGTACCACAGCTGCCATATGCTGTGCGCATTTCAGGACAAGCAAGTTCTGATCCTGAGCCTTTGAACTCAGACATCAACTGATCTCTCTCCCCCATCTTCATAGTTGCGAATGGACCTCCCATTTTGCCATAGTTCTCAGATTCCCCATGCTCAAAAGCAGCCTGTCTTCTCAGCCTCCTTAGACCAGCAGCCCCTGGATAAAATACATCATCTGGAGACATCATTTCATCAAAGGAGTGACTCCCTCTCAGAGCTGATGGAACGTTAAGATTGGTAGGGGATGATGTTGGCATTGAGTTACTTCTTAAAAGTGGGCCTGTCTCAGAAGGAGCTTCCAGGAGAGCACCTCGAGGGTACTGCTTTGGGTCACATGCTGCAACCATTTGTGTTCCTCTGAAAAATATGTGATCCTCTGATATCTTTCCCATGTCCATTTCTATCATGGCAGATTTGTTTTGCGAGTCAGGATTAGCAGTAGCAGTCATTGTAACTGGATGTCTAGATCTGGAGATGGGTCGGTAATACCAAGATCTTCCAAACATAATCTCTTCGTATGTCTTTGCATTGGTGTTAGGTGGACTAATCTGCTGTTCAGCACTCTCTGAGCGAGAAAAATAGCCAGAATCTGTGCTACCTTTACTGTGTGGACTCAACAGATTCAGAGACTGGTCTGAGTCCTGGCCTTTTTTATCAGTGAGTCTTAAAGCAAGTCTCTGTTTGACAGTATGTGACTCATCTCCTTGGACCATTCCTCTGATATTGGATCCCCTAATTTCTGTGAATGGGGTACACTCGATGGTTGCTGATGTAAGCCCCTGTTTAGGAACAATTAAAATAGGCACTTTCATAGATGCCATGGCCAACTCTTCTGCCGAGTCTGCATATGCTGGTTCACCACCTTTATCTAAAGGACCTTTGTTGGAGTCAAATGATATCTGTGGTATGGAGCTACTTTTTTCCGGGTACATGGCCCCCTCTGCAGTTTCTTCATCAGTGTCAGTACTTTGATCTCCATCAGACTGTACCTCTGTTTCACCAACTGAAGATGCTTGATCAATATCTGTGCGAGTTGCCAGCTCAGAGAAGGGGACAAGTCCAGCTTTAATAGCATGGGCATGAGACTTTCTATGCTTATATAAATTACTCTTGGTTTTGAATGAAAAGCCGCACGGTTCACATGGATAGGGCCGTTCCCCTGTGTGTGATCGTATGTGTTTTTTAAGCACACTGGGCTTAGCACATGCCCTTCCACAGTACTGGCAAATGTACTTGCCTGGCTTCTTGGGTTTCTGCTCCTTCTTATGTCCTTCCTCTTTTTGCTCAGAGCTTGACTGTGAATACTGGCAAAAAGCACTAGGTAAACTTGGTGACTTCTGACGGGGGAAAGCTCCATGAGAATGTGAATGCACAGAAAACACATCATCTTGTGGCAGAGACTGCAATTTGCCTGGGAAAGGCCAAGCATGGGGCTCCAAACCAGGTTGTGACTTTGTACCGGTAAGGAAAGGCTTCTGTATGGGCTGCTGTGGGTATGAATGTTGTAACTGATAGGAATAAGACCTGGGGAAAAAATGACTTTCTGCAGATGATTGAGACTCTGCACCTAAACGCAGCTTTCCAGAAGCTGCAATAACTGTCCCACTGATACCACTTTGCAAGCTTTCTGCGTAAGTGTTTCCCTTTGTACCAGTGCAGGGCTCAGAGACCCACTTTCTTTGTAAAGAGTTTTTCTCACGTGGTTCCTTGCTGCATTTCTGTCCAGCAGCTGTTCCATGTGGCTCCATTATTCTGTATTTCAGTTTTGTTTCTCAAGGTACTGTTTATTAAATTGCATTCAAATATATAGTCATGCCAGGTGATTTAATAACAATGGCACTTAAACAAAAGGTCCTCCATTTCCATTTTCCGAATTGATCCAGATTTGAATTTTTAAAAATGCCTTTTTAAAACCAAAAGCCAAACTTCTTTGCATCAATTATTCTTTAGGCATGGTTACATTCATTAAGTATTTTAGTTTCATCCAAGTCCACGGTGACTTCTCTTATCTTCAAGTCTTCCTTAGGTATCTACAAAAGATAACAAGAGAGAACACAATTATTTTTAATATATACAAATAATGTTTTGAATATAGTTTAGTTTATGCATGCTATTGCAAATGTAACATTAAAATATTTTTGACTAAATATACTGAATGTTCTGTAAGAACTTGCTATTCTAATAAGCATGTTAAATCTTGTCAATGAAAAGAAACAGAGAAGCTGACACCCTTTTACATTTCACCATTAACAACCATGCCCACTCATTTTCTAAAAAGACACAAATGTTTAAAAATAGCCTATGGAACACAAGTGACGTTAATGTCAGATGTGTGTGGGTGTCTAAAGGCAAAACTATGAAGAAATGATGCCATGTTCATTGCTCTGTTGTTTTTCTGCTTAGCCGTGTATCAAGGCTTAAAAGTAAACATGTAAGACCTTTCAAAATAAATGTTTTTTTATTACACACTACTACAAATCTTGAGTTACATTATGTCCCCAAAAGACTCAGCATGATGCTAAAGCAACATGTTCTATGTGCTTTTTTTTCTCATCTCTGTGAAGCTGCCTGTGAAATAGTGAGGAAACTATGTGACACCGACGACTGGGGGCTGGAGTGAGCACTAAAAATAGCACAGCAGAAAAGTCAGTGGTTTTTACAGTACCTGAAACTTTAACTTATAGTTTGTTTTGTTTTCAGTTTCTTCCATTCCTGACACAGGAAAATATGTGCTCACAAACCAAGAATCATGAGTTTGAGCCCACAAGCAGCAGCGGCACAAGGGTTTCTGGTTTTGGTGTATAGCAGGTTTGTGTAGTTTTAGCAACATACCCATTTTTATAAATGATAAACAAGAAAGAGAGCAAGAGAGAGAGAGAGAAAGTGAATGCAGCAGAATGTGAAATACTTCTAAAATAGTGCATATGCACATAAATAGCCTAATTAATCCATAATTAAACAAACATTCAAATTCAAGCTTAACATTAGATCATTTTAAACATGATTTTCAGTACCGAATGTTCACTTCCATTTAAAAGTTATAATACCAAAACAAAATGATGATACCAGTGAACAAAGCAAAAACACCAGTCTATCGTAGGGCACCACAAACAAACACACACAAACACAAACACACACTCTCTCTCTCTCTCTCTCTCTCTCTCTCTCTCTCTCTCTCTCTCTCTCTCTCTCATATACTCATTCACTACTAGGGTGTAACCACTACATAGTGTAACCAATCCACTTGCCTGCATGTTTTTGGACAGTGGGAGGAAACCGGAGAACTCAGAGGACACCCATGCAAAATAAGACAGTAACCCAAACTCAGGATCAAACCCAGGACATTAGAGCTGTGAGGCAGCAATGCTACCCGCTGCACCAACATGCTGTCCCGATTCAAATACATCTTCTACATAAATTCCTTATCGTTTCTTATGCTTTTTTTTTTCCACAGAGTGTCATTTTGCAGTTTTATAGTGAGCTCTGCTGCCTATATCATTCTGCATTAGAAAATATTTCCTTCTGTCTTTCCTCTCCCCTTCAACATACTTCATAATGATCAGCTGGTAAAAAAAAAGGAAGAAAAAAAGAGAAAAAGGATAGCACAAGCAGTAGAAACAGAATTTAGCAACTCTATGTGTTTTTTAAAAGCCAGACCAAAAATACATTGGTGCACTTTTTCTGTGTGTGCACAGGAATGTGTGAGCAGGATATACACACTGTCAAGAAAATAATGATGTCTGAAAAGAATGAGTAAGTGGAAAATACACATGCTAAAGCGCATGTGCACACACACACCCACACCCGTACACACACATACACACACATACACACACATACACACACACTCGTACGTATACACACACACACACACACACACACACACCCGTACACACAAGCAGATCAGATATTCTTTATGAATTAAGAGTCATGTTCTGTAATATGCCTATCTGGCTGTTCCAAATGGAAATTTAATCAAGCCTGGCTGTTTCTCTGGGGTTTTTTTTTTTTTTTCATACTAAAAAATAGTTTTGCATCTTCAAGACTGAAAAATCAGGAATGTGACACATATAATTAGATAACAATGCCTCACTTCTCAGCATAAAGTTGATCCGGAGGTCAAAACAAGGAATGTATGGTCCTGGGGCTTTGCATCCCCACCCAAACAAGCTCTAAGGAGGAAGATGGTGTTACTGATGAGCCAGGATGGATGATCCAGATATCAGGTTCTATCTTTTCTCTGTTGGCCAGATGACATCCTGCCCATCCTGTTAACAGAGCAGGCAGGGTTGTTTTTTAACTCTCTCTCATCGTTAGTTGCATGACAGAATACTTCAACAACTTGTCTCCAATCAACGAGTATTTCACTGAAACAAAGGAACGGATTGGAGCGAGTTGTTGCAGAATCCTTTTTTAAAAATTTATTTCTGGGTTTGTATGTGACTTTTTATCGTCAAATTGAGAAATTATGCAAGACAAGCACTGATTTCTCTAGATTCGTGTTTTAAGTATTATCCAGCTCTTTTACAGTTCCAACTGGCACTCGCAGAGCACATCCGTGAGAGTCTGACTGAACTTCTTCGGACTGAAGATCCTACACTGAAGTATCGTGTTCTCTTATAGCTGGTACATATTGTTTCACTGATTAATAATGTGTGTAAGAAGATAAAGAAGTACATTCTGCAAAGACAGAGACAAGCTAGTTAGCTGCCATCTTTCCTAGAATATTCCTTGGCTGAAGAATGGAAAGACATTGTAGCTCAGGAAGTTTCTAAGACAAAACCCTATTCTAACAACCCACTAATAATATTCTCATGACACCTTCACTCATAATACTCAACATACACACCTTTCTTTTTCTACTATTTGTCCTGTCTCCTCACAAAAGATGTATTTTTCCTCGCCCAGCACTTTCCACAGTGTGTTTTTTGGACTGTGTTAGCAGGTCTGTGGGATCTATCACCCTAAATGTGTACAAGTCAGCCACCTGGAGTGTCCTGCTGACTCCTCATTAGAACCCGCAAGATGAAGCACAAAGTGATCCCTTGGCTAGGCATGGCATGCATCAGGGGAGGGAGACCAACACAGATAGGGAAGCCAGCTTAAATCACATCCAGATGGTCAGCTGATGGAAGTTACAAACCTCTGCAGTGTCAAAAAACAGATTTATATTGCACATTCCAGGTCCCCGCACAGGCAAACGCAAGCTTACTGGAAGCAGACTGGAGGGGGAAAAACTCACAGTTTTATTTCCTTCGCCACAAAGAAGCAGACTAACAAAAAAAGAGAAAGAACTCTCAGTGAGATATGTGGAGCAGAAAGGAAGCAATTAAATAAGATGAGGTATTTTTAACACCATGGCCAGGAGAGCTTGAATGTGTGTGAGTGTGTTTGGGTGTACATGTGCCTATTAGCACTTTTGTATTTGTGTGTGTGTGTGTGTGTGTGTGTGTGTGTGTGTGTGTGTGTGTGTGCGTGCATGTACAAGTGTATGAGTGCTGGAGAGAGAAAGTATGCGTGGGAAGCATCCACAGCCATCTCAAGATGGGGTGAGGAGTGTGGGTGACAGTTCCTGTGTGGGAGGGGAAGGCATGAATAACATGCAGAGTTATGTTGTTGATGAATTGTGTTATGAAAGGGGGAGAGTTACACAACGCTTGGTCAGAGTGGGCTGGGAGCGATGTCAGCCGGATTCGCAGCACTGCACAGCCCTTCAAGACATTTGGTCGAATACACAATTATCCTCCAGCTGCAATGCCAGGCACTAGAAGAAGGCAGGAGGGAGCCTGTGAATATGCCGGAAAAAGAAGGCATCAACAGGCTCACATTTAGGCAAATGATGGGCATTTGCTCTCAAAAAACATCTAACTACCCATGTGGAGGGGAATAGAGATCTGCTTGTGATTTGTGCAGAGATATGACAGTGTACATGATGCGATCCGCTAACCTGTCATAATAACTGTATTGATGATGATTATTCTGAATAATGCCAACTAGTTATCGAGTCCTTTCCACACAGTAAATTTGAAAATTTTCAATCATAACATAGGCCAATGGATGCACAAGCTCATAAGCTATTATCAGCGATTAGTCACTAAAATGTGGGCAAAGCGTAGTGTAGTGTGAATGTTATGTTCCCTTTCATCAACCCTGGAGGTCATTAGAACACTAAGCTGTTTTAAGTTGTCCTTAACGGTCCTTTTGGGGATGATTTTCACATGGATTAACCATTTCTACCATAGATATCAAGGATCATGTTTGTATATCTGTGCTGAAATGTACATGTGCTACCGGACATAGCTAAAACTTGTATAGGATAGAGATATATGCTAAAACATAGGCTACATGTGTGTAAGCAGTATGTTTTTACACATGTGCATGTATAAATTGCATGAAAGTTTCCATCTATCTTACAGCTTTTCAATAGCAGCATTATTTATTACTTTAGCATCTGTCTTTGATAAAAGGTTGGTACAGTAAATTGTTTCGAATTCATAGAAACATTTTGATTCAAGCATAATGGTCTCTTGATGTGACAATATCAGATCAATGGACAAGTGAAAGAAGAAAAACAAGAAACAAGAAAACAACCCTACAGGTTGATTAAACTTTGCATATGGCACAATATCAAGATGTTTCCTATCAATAAATTCATGACCTAATAATGTGATCATACTGCCATGTTTGATGGAAATATTCCAGTGAAAGCTGCTGGAAACTCATTCATCTAGCTTTCAGACATAGCTTTATTGTAGAAGAGACAAGGAAGACGGTTTGAGAAAATAATCAATGACAAGCGAAAAAAACAAGCAATGGAAAACAACCAATATCTGTGGTTGTTACTCCCCCTCATGTCATCCCAAAACCATAAGACTTTCACTCATCTTCAGAACAGAAATGAAGACATTTTAATGATACCTGGGAGATTTCTGACATTCCACTCTCAAGATACAGTGAGACCTGGAAACGCTGCACTGTTTACAGCAGATGAAGAGGGACGCTGTACACAAACTGAGTCACATAATAACAATGCCTGCAGAGTTGGACATAGAGGAGGACTTGCATTTTTTGTCCACTCTCGCATCAGCACAACACGTATGTGTCTTGGTTCTCTCATGATTGGGTATCAGAGATCTTGTGTCAGATATTTTGTGAATAAAGACTTAATTAGATTTTTTTTTTTGCGCACGCAGAGCATTCATATCGCTTCATAAAATTGGGATTAAACCACAGGAGTCACATGGATTACTTTTATGTTGCCTTTATGAACTTTTTGGAGCTTGAAAGTTTTGGTTACCGGACTGTAAATGGAGGGAAAGAAATCTCCCAGGTTTCATTAAAATGTCTTCATTTGTGTTCCAAAGATGAACAAAAGTTTTACGGGTTTGTAACGACAGGAGGGGGAGTAATTGATAACAGAATTTTCATTTTTGGGTGAACTATCACTTTAATCTAGAAAATTTATACAAATCATTCAAGATTTAAGAAAAAAAAAAAATGGTGTTCATCATTTTCTAGACAAACTTTATAACTCAGTGGAAAAACATGGTTATTTGAAAGAAGCATGACTATTACAATAAAACTAAATATTTCAGTTCAGTTTCACATGAGATGAGGTGTAGACTATTTTCACTAAGTGTACCCATCGGTGCAACTTCAAATGCTAAACAAAACTTGAAGTTGTTGCTTTTGCGGCTGATTCTTGAACCACAGGTTCTACATGTTGCAAACAACATAATTTTTTGAAGGCGAAAGCTACTTTATATATGTGAGCATGGCTACTGCAGAAGCGTCTCTGTCGTCGGGAAATGAGCGCTCTTTTAACCTTCTCGTTGTCTAATGAAGGTTGACTGGCTGTTGAACTGGTTGAATATTAACCTTGGAAATGAGGATTGATGCCGATTTGCTGAAAATGTCTTGTTTGATGGGATAAAGAATAGTTGATGTTTGAAAATGTACCAAAGTCAAACGGCTCGAGTCCCAGTGAAGTCACAAGTCATTGATGAAAGTCAAAGTCGAGTCACAGGTTTTCTTAATTTATGTTGAGTCGAAAGTCAGCAAATTTGTGACTTATAATATTGAGTATCTGTATTTGCATCTGTTGAGAACACATTATCGGTTCAATACGTACTGTATAATGTATTCATATTCAGTTACGTCCCCAGAGTATACCTACTAGAATGACCTTGCTGAGTCATGTAAACATATACACACACAGGTATCAAGTTTGATATTTTATAAGAGTTATTCATTTGTTAATTAAGAACATAATGTTTCAGAAATAGCCAGCATTACTTTAATTAAAGTAGAACAGAATGCAGCGTTATTGCTAATTTAGTCTATTTAAGTCTTTAGGCGCAAAAAAAAAAAAGATATAATTTTTGCTGACATTTTCATGCTTTAATTGCTACTGATTGCATCTATGGTGATGTCTGCAAAAAAATGTGCCAAGATCAGACAGTGTAAAGAAGTGACATTACAGGCCATGCTTTATGGTGTACAGCTGTAGTTGTTAAATGTACATTTTGCCTGGATGAAGCAGAGAACACTGTGCTACAAATGGGAAAAACAAAAGAAAGCAGGAAAAAGTGAGGCTTCATGTTGGTCTTAATTGTATATGGTAAGACTTTCCACTGGGTAAGACTGAAACCAGCTAGCCTTCATTAAATTTTCCACAACATTTTGCAGAAATGTCAGGAAACAGCTGTAGAGGCAGTGACTAACTGTCTTTCTCCCAGGATGTCTTTTAACACTATACTCCATTGAAATGATATCCATTTTTCTCTTCTTTTTTTTTTGGTAAAAAAGGATTTTCTATCCTGGTGGTAGAACGATTTATAAATAGTTGTAAAATTTTAAAACAATGTAGCCTGTAGGTAGACAGACTAAAAAGATGTAATAACCTTGAATGCTTTCTAACAGTTTTTAGCCTGTGGGCAAACATATGTTTAACACACACATTCCTTTCCCAAGTTCATATCCAAGTCCATATTCTATCAACATCTACGTACAAAAAAAAAAATACCAGAAGAACTAAAAAAAATGTCCAGAACAAAAGAACTAATTGAAGATAACATTGCTTGAACAAAACAAGTGGAATAATAATCACAGACAAATTGCAAGGATTTCCACTGGGAAGAGGCAAAATGTGTGAGTCCATGATTTCAAGTGAAAGAGTTCTGCCAGTATGGTGGCCCTTCTAACCCAGAGCAGACTAAATAAATAGTTGTAGTCACTGTCCAAGGTTAACAGCTCCAGATCTGGTGAGCAAACAATTTGGTGGTGGCACTGCTATGACAAGTAGCAGAAAAAATAAGGGCCCATTGTAGCTCAGGCTCTGAATTCCCAAAAGAAGAGCTGTATTGTGTAATTTTTACACATATCATAAAACATTAACTCATAAAACCTTTTTAATGAATAGTCCAACTCTATGCATAAAGGACTCTGAGCAAATAAACCAGGAGTTTTATCAGTAGCAGTAAATCAGACATCATCAACAATGCACTTCTGCATCTGGGAAGTATGTGGACTCAGCTACCAGCCTCGCCAGATGTTCTGGAACATGTATCTCTTTTTGCGTCCCTTCTCTTTTATGTCCATACACTAAACTATATACACACCAGACCTAGTTCTCTGATGAGCTCCCAGGCTTTGGATTGATCATGAAACCCACTGTAAGAACTCACCCAAAGCGTGCTGTGATAGAATCCTGGGAGAATGGGAGACGTGAAGGAACCAGAAAGGCCAGAAAGGATCCTTTAGCCAGGGTGCTGAGACTACATGGACCACTGTAGAGAGAGAAGAAAAGACAAGAGAAAGAAATATTATTCATTAATTACAGTGCAGACACAGTAGCTTTAGTGTATAACTTTTAATTCTGTCAAAATGAACATTAAGCATGCACCCACAAAGGAGTAATAAAGCTTATTAATAATATGAGCATTTCTCTGCAGTTAGAACAACTAGAACTCAACGCCAATGGTGTGGACAGGGATGCCTCCACCACCATGTGTATGCCTGAAATACTGTTAAAATGTACTGCAAACAGAAGGAAAGCTATTGAAGAAAAACTATTTCAGATGCCGCACGGTGGCTTAGTGGTTCTCCCCGTGCTGCGGGGGTTTCCTCCGGGTACTCCGGTTTCCTCCCCCAGTCCAAAGACACGCATGGTAGGCTGATTGGTGTGTCTAAAGTATGAATGGGTGTGTGAGTGTGTATGTGACTGTGCCCTGCGATGGATTGGCAGCCTGTCCAGGGTGTACCCCGCCTTGTGCCCGATGCTCCCTGGGATAGGCTCCAGCTTCCCCGTGACCCTGAAAAGGAGTAAGCGGTAGAAGATGGATGGATGGATATTTCAGATGCTGTGACCTCACTGTGACCTTGAGCCTCTTTGGATCTATTCCAAAATCTGTCTTGCTGGTTACGACGTTAACTCCATATACTGTAAATACTACAAACATTCACGAGAATCTCAATCAGACGGACAACCCGACAGTGATAAGAGATGATATACTGCAATTCAAACTGATGCGGAACCTTTTTTTTTTTAGAATGTTTTAAATGTCAGTCTAATGAAAATAAAAGCAACCCGTTCACCATCAATCCTTCCCAAATTCTCCAACATCCTCCATCCTACTGTACCTCTTAACCTTTTCCCTGAAGCTGACAGTACAACACACGTATACACAGTACAAGCACCTACAATACAACACATCCGAGATTTCCCTTCTCATTCCTAGAACAATAACATGGTGAACTATTCTACTGTCTGTCCAGCAGATGAGTGCTACTACGCCGCATTCCATTGAGGACATATTGTCACTACTGGCTTAGTAGTGTCCTTCCAACCTTTCAAATGACTGAAGTCTCCTTCAATGAGCTCTAGAGGTCAGATATAATACCTAACAAAGAGTGATTGCTAAAATGAACCACAGCTTCCATGATCCAGATTACTTTTAGCCAACCACGTTGCTTTAAGGCAAAAGCATAAGGCCAGAATCCATGCATATGACTCCTCCTCTTGTTCTTCCTGCTTTGGAGTGAACTTGGCCAGACACAATTTCACCATTCCTCATGGTTACAGATATTACAAACAACATTGTAGTCTGATGCTTCTGCAACGAGGCTGCCTCAGCTCACCCAGAAAAAAACAAGAGATTTCTGTGGAGTTGCATCACAACCTGTCATGGCGCTCACCCAGAGTAAACACAGGAAACAGGGTTTATCAAGACCGGAAAATCTCTCACCTCAAGTCACATGTACTACATGTTGAAACAGAGGAGCTAGGTGATAACCAGGAGGGTTGTATCACAGCAGAAAGATCTGTATGAGGAAAGACTGCATGATCAGGACCTGTCTAAGGAATACTTAAAAGTGAAGATTACTATTAAAAGGATAGAATAATCCTTAACAAAATGAAGGTTGTCTTGTGGGTAAGAGCCACTCAAATCTCTAAAAGGAAGGAGGCCTGGAGGATGGCAGCAGCATGTTTTTTGCATTTTACACATTGGATCCTAAATGATTTGCTTAATGATGATGAGGTATACAGTGGACAGGATAAACACATAGATAATCCCATCTGTTAAAAGCTACTTTGATTGAAACATAGTGGGATCTGTTTGAGTTTAGAAGTGTCCAGTTTTTTCATTTCCACAATTTGTCCTATTAAAAAAAAAAAAAAATTCTCAGGAATGTACAACCTTCGCACATTTTATATGCTACAGTCCAAAACTAATAAATGCATGGATTCTATCTTGAATCGCACATCCTAAAACTCTGGTCAATCTTTGGACAGGACTGAAGATGAAAATTCCAGATAGACTGTATTATCATGCTTTGTGCCACTCCACCTTCTTCCTTTTACCTTCCTGCGGAAATAAAACTCATTCAGGTTCAGTGTAAATCCGTGCTAATTTGTAAACGCGAAACTACATTTACTCCAGTGGATACAATTCATCACAAGGTACTTGGCCTTCCTATTGCCTCACTCCTACAACATTATTCAGACCGATGAAAATTTAATATGAAGTAATACAGGAAAGTTGGCTAATTGTATCAGAGGACAGGAAGAGCCCTGGGGTGAGCCACCCCTGTCATCAACCAGTCTTCACTTCTAACTGCAACCATAGTAACCAATGAGCACCCTGTCAGATGCACCTGCTTCAGCCTGACATCTTCAACGCTTTCATAATTCTCTCTCTCTGTCTGTCTGTCTCTCTCTCTCTCTCTCTCTCTCTCTCCATTTCTTTACTTCTTAGCACACTAGTGCACTTGTCAATTTGCCCTAAAATACAATATTGTAAAACTAAATCCAAAGTGGCTTACATTACATACAGGACACAATAGAAGCGTACTGATGAACCGTTGAGGGTTGAAGACCTTCATGATCCATTCTTCCGGTCACTAGCTCAGAACCTTGACCACTGACCTACCATTATGCTTTACAGCATGTAGGTCTTTTTGCACAGAATTCTCAAACTGCTCCAGCTGTTTTGTGCTCCTGACACACCTCAGACCACTGTCATTGGCAGCAGTGCATTGCTCTGCTAATGTTCCGCATTTCAATCCATCTGCCTTCTTCATAATTAATAAAAGTCTTGTTAATAAATACTCAAAACCCCCACTGCCTATGTGGTGCTTTAATACATTTTGTGGCTCTAGGTGTTCCGAGACAGTGTAATTACCTTACAATTAATGGGTCAAGTTAAAAATTTATGGCAGGAAACTGAAAAGAGTTTTTCTTTTTTTTTTTGAGGAATGTCTTGGCCAGCCCAGGAGACAGCTATCCTTCTGCTCTGTCTTTAAATGTGGTGATAGTGGGACAGTGGCAGATTCCACTCAAACATCACAACTGCTTCAGTGCAAACAATCTGATCAGCTGACTGATGTTCTCCAGCTGCACGTAATATCACGCCATCCTTTCCTCCCTTTCCTCACCCCTCTGTCCTTTCTGCTTCACTCTGACAACCCAGCTTAATGGAAAGAGCACAGCTGAGAGATGAATGCATAAGAGTGGAATTTGCAGCATAGCTGCAACAGACATCAGAGGATTGTGTTTTATTGTGAGCTGGCGAGTGTTCCCAACCGCCAGCGTTCAAGTGTCACATTACTCCCCGCAAGAGCTGGGAATTTTGATTTCCTAGCGATACTGGCTCTAGCTTGGTAAAATTAGACCAAATATTGGGACAAGATCTGTAACAAAAAAAAAAAATTATTGTGTGTGATCTTCCAGACATACTTTCCAGAGTCTTTGAATTGGTCAGGATGTGTTAAAAAAAAAAAAAAGAAAGAAAAAGAAACAAATACAATAAGGGCTTTTTTAATGAAGCTTCATAGTAGGCTTCTTGGCAAAAAAAATAAAATAAAAAAATAAAATAAAAAATTACTACATCAAAATTTGATTCAAAGCAAAAAAAAATAAATAAATACTGAGGTTTAAACCTTGCATAAGGGTTGTTATGAGTTGATTGTGAAGGTGGCTTTCATGACATATTAAAAATGTGAAATGTTGTGAAAGGCATATCATGAATAAGAAAGTTTATGTTTCCAGTCCTAAACAGAGAGCAGTGCCACGTGATCAAGCACAGCACACAATGAGGGTCCAGCAGGTGTAGGAAAAGATCCGGGCACCCACTCTGTAATCAACGCGTTAGGGAACAGGATTTGGCCTGTGACACATTGGAGACACATGGTGCTTAATGGGTATTAATCACAGAGTCGCAACCGCTCTGTACAAGGCACGTTGGCTGCTTCCAGAGTGGGTTAATCAGTGTCATCTTCTCGCCCCTTCATCACCACCCCCCTCCCCCCCTTCCCCTTCCACATACAACTACGACTACTGTAACTCGAGCTCCGCAATCCAGATTGAAAGGGGGAAGTGGCATTTGCGTCAGGACATGATGTGCAGATCAAGGGTTTGTTTTGTTTTTTTGCTACAAGTGGTGCTTTTCTTCACATTTCCTGTTGGCGCTGTGTGTCAGCACTGAGAAGAAACCTTCAGCAGTTATAATCCTTCTCACAAGCTGAATTTAGGGAAGTCTCAGTGAGGTGATATCCACTGACATTACCACATGATGGATGGGCAGGGCAAAACAATACATTAATCATAAAATGCATAATACTCATACCAAGACTGCAAAATCTAGCCAGCTCTGTCCCTCTCTGACTTTTGATGTAGTGTACATACAGATAAATCACAATGAAGGACATGCTGAGGTCACTGAGTTCAGTGCCTTTTGTGGTGTTTACTGAGTCTGCCCACTTCTCTTTCTGGCATACTCTTCTGTAAAGAACAAGACCAGACTCCGCATGATATTACCATGAGTCAAGAGTATGCCATCCGTGCCAATCTTAGGGTTGTTATACAAGGCAAGGGACCTGGCGCTGTGTAGCATTCTGAGTCAGTCTGTAAAAGCCATCCAGGCCGTCTGTTCATTTTCCACTCACTTTCTCTCTTACATGCCTCTAACTACAATTTCTCTCTTTTTTTAAACGCAGATTTCTTTCCGTAAAGCACAGGTTTAAGAGCAGCCAGACTCTTCAGAATCTTCATTGGGAGTTTGACAGAAAGCATCTGGTCAAAAATGAGAGCTTTATAGCAATGTAATTAATGCGCTCCAGTAGTCCAGCTGTAGACATGTGGCATATGCTATACGAGATGTCTTTTTTTTATAGTGTCCCTGTGCAAACACATTAAATGAAAACAAGGCTGGCATCTATTAACATCCAACAAAGAGGGGCATGAAGCCAGACAAAACAACAATGTAATTTTTCAGGCATGTTTGCAGGCTTTCCAAACTCTGAACTGAAATTAGAAAGGTGCAATCACTGAATTATTTTATAGGAACAAAACGCTGTAGGATAACACACTTTGTTCCTCAACTGTGCCGGGGTGGTGAGGTGATGCAAGAACATTGCACAGATCCTGAGCTTTCTTTAATCTCAATAAACTCAAACTGTTTGAGGACTCACTTATGGACTGAACAGTACAACTTTCATTTTCATTCTTAGTGGCTATACTACATGACCATAGCATGGGAGTGTGCTTTCCTTTCCATCCCAATAAGCCTCTAACTCCAATGTGATTTATGATGGAATGTCCAACTCAATAGGAAGAACTGTACAAACTGTTTAAAATGTTTTGGCAGTGCTTGTTGTAAAGACTCTCTCTGTGGGGGGAAAAAAAACTGAACCAGTTCTCATTTTATGCTAATAACATGGGACCTGCTAAAAGGCATGCTGAAAGTGAAACTACCTCTAATCCTGCCTTAGGGAACTGATTCCTAAGCTGGAAATGTGATAGAGTAGAAAGGTCACAAACATACAAGAGTGGCCCATTAATAGGTTTATATACACAAACAGTGATTACACTGACGGTTCTGGTTGTCAGTCTTTTGGAAGGGCGGCAGAGAAGAGCTTTTTTTCAGTAGGGATTAATAGTGCCAAGCCACAAGCTCAATGAAAGTACCAGGAGTATAGAGTGTTCCATGAAAAGAGAAACGTTGTCAAGGCAAATAAAAGTCTAACAGGATAGCTTCCAGTAATCGACACAAAAGGAATCGTTCACAGTTCACGTGGACAAAAAAACGCTGTTTCTAAACTCTTGAACAGACGAATCAACCTTATATTAAATTCTCAAACTATTGTAAATCTTCACAATAAGCCGTCTACTAAGGAAAAGAGGATAAGAAATCCACAAACACTTTAAAATGTGACCAGATAACCAACAATATGCTTAAATTTTTACATTTCTAATTCAAGTTGAAGTTCCTTTAATTATAAGAACTAATCACAACATTGTTTACTATGACTACTGCAACATCACGCACCAAGAATTCCTTCTCTTTAGCAACTTTCTATTTAGTATTAGAAAGAATTTAACTGTATGTGGTCTTAAAAAATTTAACAGAACGCACTTTAGAGAACACAAAGCCCAACATACAGGAAACATCTATGCTTCTCCCAATGACTGTATACTATACATATGGGGGGATGTCGCAACATGGTTTTAAAAGTAAAGCCAAGATATCGCTGAGGCCTTCTAGTGGTTGGCTGCAGTACAATTTTTAACCCTGCCCATTTCCATGCTAGTGAATGGGAAAGGAGCCAAATTTCTATTTTAAGTGAAATTATTTTTGGGAATACGTCATTTTTACAAGTTCACTTAACCTCAATATCTTCTCCAATAGTGTCTTATTGTTTAATAGTGTTTTATACGAGTTATCTGATGATAAATAAAAGGGCATGGTTGATGAGGTGATTAGACAGCCAAGTCTTATGAAAACACACACACACTTTCCAACATACCTTAAGCTCTGTAGCAAAGCCATGTCGTGTTCTGCTGTAAACTGTTCTAATAGACCCTCAGCAGGGAATTCTTTGCAGTTTTTCCTCTACGTTGCCCATTTTGATGTCTAAGCTAACTCATTATACTGATATTATAACTAGCAAACCAACATGAGTGAACAACGTGATGGCAACCAAAGCGAACACTGGCTTAATTTCAAAACAATTTATTGACTGTATGTATGACCTTAGTTACCACTCAGTGTAGCTTGGTAACTCTGCTCAACTGAGAGAACAAGCGATCTTTTTCTAAAATCAATATTTCTGCTAATTATTTTTATTTTGCAATCTACATATTTTTGTAAATAATGAATAACTCTTGTACTTGCCACTTTGAGTTAGCTGCTGCAACATCTTAAGCTGCACTTCAGGATCTGCACTATCTCACAGCGTGCATGCTCCTAACCTCAATGAATATGTATATAACCAATATGGCTAAGCGAGAGGCGGAGACTCTGTCTGCCCGGGCGTATCTACTATGCAGACTCTGCCTCAAGTTTGGCAAGACAGTGACTTTCAATTTGGCCAAAAAAGGCTTCAAAACTGCACAATATGGAACAACTGGCACCATGTTGTCCACTCCTAGCTTCTCCTGAATTTACATGGACATTGCTAAACTAATGGATACACTTGCCAGCAGCGAAATGCTGACTCACCACTGCAGCAGCAGTAACACTGGAATCATGAGCACAGTATTTACACCAAGCTTCTTTCTACTAACACCTGAACATACTATGACTCTATAGGCAATAAAAATCTAGGTACCTAGAATACCTAGACTCTACAAAATATGCCATATTGGCTGCCCTCTCACCATGCCTAATAAAACAAAGCAGAGGGTGGCAAAACTGTGGCCAAGAGCACCAATCTGCCTCGCCGTGGTGTTTTCTCTAGACCTCGGTCACTTCACTTCACCTCACAGATGGTGAAGGTCTGGGCTGTGGCACCTGTGCCTTTACGTAAGGATAATAACTCCTACGGCTAATAGTTCCTCCGTAAACCTCTATAAACCTAATGATGCACTGATACTGATGGACAAACGGTCGATCCAAATCTAGCATCATACAGAGAAAGGAAGACAGGCTAAGAAAGGGGTGGGGTGGGGGGGGGGTGTCTGGGGGGTTGAAACAGGGGAAGAGTAAGGGAAAAATTGGAAAGGAGGATGCAAACAGTGGATGGTTCACAGGATCTTGGGGTCATTTTATAATACAACACACTAATGTGTTATGGATTTCAAGACACTTGAGTCTTGAAAATGTAGATGTGAAACCTGTTCCAGGCATGAGTCAGGTAATGGATTAAAAACTGTTCAAATACTATTAAGCAAAAATGGATGGAAATGGATGAAGTGGATGCATGAGTGAGATTTATTCCCACTGAAAAACCTGCACTTTGGTTCACATGCAATTCTAAGCACAATCCACACGCAAAAAACCTTAGGATAATAATCGCGTTGAAATGTTCTGCATGGAAAAGTCGTCTAATCGTTTTAGACATTACAGGAAGAGGCTTGGCGCGGTTATTACACTCCAGGGGAGATAGTTGTGAGGGTGCAGTTTTAATGATTGAAAAAAAATATTGTGTTCAAGTAAAACTATACAGCATAATACACAGTGTATTTCATATTTTATAGATATCAATACATATATTATATATACATACATATGCATGCATATGTGTGTGTGTGTGTATATATATATATATATATATATATATATATATATATATATATATATATATATATATATATATATATACACATACACACACACACACACACACACACACACACACACACACATGTACGTATATATGTATACACACACACACACACACACACACACATATATATTGTATATATATTTAATCCTATAATTCTGGTGGTAACTATAACATATAATAGATCCTCTTTATGTTGCATACTGGTTCAGTTCAGGACATCTGTTTAAGTCATTTATAAATACTCTGAGTAATCTGGTTTCCCTACCAGTATGTCAGTATCTGTGCTTGCTTTCCCTTAAAAAAATGTCTCTTTACCTATAAATCAAGTTGAATTAACGGCGTTTGTGTCAATTCCCAGGAAAAAATAGTTTTGGGCTTTCAATGGGTCAAACTGTTGATTGAAATAATTTTAACATCTTTCAACCCAGCTGCAATAATACTTTAGTTGCCTCACTAATGGAGACTTTATGTTGGGGGCTATGAAGGGAGAATGTCAGCAACAGGCACTAACACAATGATTCTGTCACCTTCTGTCTATATATTTTCAGAAACGTATAATATATATATATATATATATATATATATATATATATATATATATATATATATATATATATATAATCAAACTCATTTCTGGCCAATCACAAGCTCATGGAGGCGGGACTTCATTTAATACCCATATTTTATGGCAATGCATTGTAGCGGAGTAGTGTTCTCCCAATTTTAAGATGCTTGTGTGGCCTGTTCTTGATACAACTGCTTGATAGGGATGGGCGATATCTTTTCGTTTGTGATATACTGGTAGAAATTCCCGCGATAATAACGATTAAGCATAGTTGATGACGTTTTTTTTTTGCGTGACGGTCTGCGACTCATTCACAGCTCACGTGCAGAGCGAAAACAAGTATGGTGGAAGGCGTACGTGAAGCTGAGGAGGAGTATCGCTAAACGATGAACTATCTCTACAATCTGGAACTGGTTTGGTTACAGAAAATCAGCTTTATTTTTAGATCAATGTTTGTGTTTCTGAGGCTCTCAAGATCACAGCTATCACTTGTAGCCAAAAACAGTGGTGCATGGTACTATATTTATATCGTATATTAAGTATATAAAATAAAAGATATTTAAATTTATTTTAATAATATAAATAAAATATATTTTCATACTTTCTAAATAAATAATACACAAATAAAAATAAACTGTATTGTTTTCCCTCTGGAACAAGTGGATCTGAATCATGGCAGCAAATACCATAACAAAACAGAGCCAAAAATTTTTGCTTTAATTTGTCACCCATATGTAGTTTAACCCCAGGATTAATCCCAGGATGTGAATGAAGGCTTTTCTTGCACACTGAGGGACATTCCAGAGCAAGCCTACAGAGAAGCAGCATCTTAGACCAGTTTGTGAGTGTTATGTGGCGGCGAAACCGTGTCATTGTGCCTAGCTCTCCTAAAACATGCACACACCCACACACTGTTCTGCAAGCGTGATTTTCTAAGTATAAACTAGAGGACGGAAATATTGTTAAGATACTTCTGTGTTTTACTCCAAATGGAACTCCTGTGCTCTCACACCTTGGAACGAGGTCAACTTCAGGTTTCCTGGCTCAGCAGAGACATGCCTCACACCCCTCTTGAGCAAACAGGCAGTACCTCCAGGCCTGGAAAATGGGTTCCACTGGAGGAAAGTTACTCAGATTACACTCATGTTCTCTCTCACAACAACATGCTCCCTAGTGGAGGAAGTGGAACTCAGCCCATCTTTCCCCACAATGACATATTACCCATGGAAAAATTCACACTTGAATGCACACTCTCACTTGCCTGCTCCCTTACACACAAACACACATTTCCCCTATTGGTTTGAACAGCTTTTTTCAGAGCTTCTAGGGAAAAATGGTGCCTATTTTCCATGTTTGTCATAACATGTTGAAACCAATCCACAGGAACGGGTTTGTTTCCAGACAATGAATTTCCATTTATTAGAGAAGCTGCTGCGTCATGGAGACAGTGCAGGGGAGGTAGCAGTATTCATTCAAAATTTACCCAGCCTTCTTGGAGGACGCTCCATCGTTCCTCCTAATAAGATCCACAGTGATAATTGTTTTTCCAGCTCCGCTGAGATGCAGAGCAGCCTCCTGGTGCTTCCTGTTGTGTTTGTTTGCATAGTGTGTTCCCCACCACAGTCACTTTCCTGCCTCCACCCTCTGGGTTTTTTTTTTTAAGGCCCTGTCTGGTAACTTGTGGTAATGAGGTCTGCAGGGATCAAACCTGGTTGGGACTTGAATGTGAAAGCTATCATGATTTACAGCAAACAGCTAACGGTTCGCAATTGACACGCAGCAGAAGCGCCACATTGAGAAGGCCTAAAGAGCAGGCTTTAAATAGCAACAGATCAGTGACAAGTAACTGATGGGTTTGTTCACAACTTTCATGAAACTGAAAGAGACTCTCCAGTGTAGGGTCTACTGTTAGTATGAAAACATGATGTGTGTACAGACACAAATGAGCCGATACTGGATGCTTACAACACAAGGATTGTTGTACAGCATTCACATCTTCTCTTTTAGAACAACTCCATACAAAGATTGAAATGTTATTATTTGACTTCAAAACGTTCACATAGAACATAGTGTTTGATCTGTTCTGTATGCAACCAAACAGATGTCTTAGCCTCAATCTTAGGCTCGGTATCTGTGACATGGGCTAACCATTCTTCCTGGCTGATGTGTTTTACTGACACACATTTCCATCACATCACGGTTTTGTAACCGTTGGTGAAGAGATTTTGAAATTTGTGACATTTCGGATCTACAGTACAGGCTCAGTATTCTGGAGTTGTACAGTAGGTGCTGGTTCTGTGGCAATGCCTTTACCAGTGATGTCTAAGGACTCAGGGATGTCATCACTGACATAACAATTCAAGCATACTATTTACACTATACATGAGACCAACCTTTAAATAAGTCTTGATTTGACCTGTGTGGAACTGAAACAATAAGCAGAATTAACATCTCAACTATGAACTGATCATCTGAGGAAGAAATACAACCAGAAGTACAACTCCAAAGTTGCATTAGTAAACTTCCACTTCTGACTACAAAATGGTTCCTTCTAAATCAGTGAAACTGTAGATTAATATTATATATATATATATATATATATATATATATATATATATATATATATATATAAATACAAGGTTAGTTGAACCAGCACTGGCTCCAGCACCAGCACCCTGTCTATGAAAAAGGGGGTTCCTGTAATCCCTCTGCCTATTCTGTGTACTGTGAAGGTTATTTCTCTTCAGAGGAAGTGGATAGGTGTTACTGGGTTGTATTGCTAAAGTCCACTGTCTGCTCGAAAGTGTGTGCAAGCATTTTGACAGTTCTTATATAAAAGCAGCAGCTGTTGTGCCATCTAACTGGGGTGATGGAGGTGTACACACTTAACTGCAAACACGATTAATGCTATTTTGCTCACTGTTTATCTACGTGTAAGCGCTAGTGCCTAAAGAGGCATTTGAAAGCCGATCAGGGGCAAAAAAGAAAGAAAGAAAGAAAGAAAGAAAGAAAATCACATAATAAAATCTACCAGTCGGCCTCTTTAAGAAGGCAAAAGCATGTAGATATAATTCCATAAGCTTTTAGTGCCTGCGATTTGGCTGATGATGTCAGTGATCCCATTGAAGGGGAAATATTCAAGCTCCGACTCACACAGGCATTCACACTCCACTCTTAGGACATAAACAGTCAAGCAGTGTGCATTCAGTCCAGCGCAAAGTCTCTTTAATCGCATTCAGCCCCATTCTTTAACAAAGATTAACATCTGTACTTTGTGTGTAGCTGGTTATAGTCACTGAAAACTTCACATGCACTAGGTGTTGTGGAAAAAATAGACGTATTACAAACCAAAGTATTATGTAAAAATGAATTATTATTTTAGTTGGCCATAGTATAACTATAAACCTAAATCAGTACTCCATGTGCCACCGCAAAGAATGCATGCACTGGGTAGAAGAGCATGAAAGGGCCAGACTAACACAGGCTCCCAGGCTGGAGGAGTTTCCAGTGTTCACATAAAATTGATAATGAGATGTGTACGCAGCAGGAATGGAAAAATCTGAGGTTCCTTATGAGGTTTCCACATTCCTCCCTTCCTGCAGGCCAGACACAAATGCTCTACATCTGCTCAAGAGGTTTGTTTGTGTGTACTTATGTGTACAGTGAGTGGAAATAAATTTCCAGACACTTTTGTTTTTGTTTTTTAATATACGTCCAGTGCACATATAGACTTCTAAATATAAGTGCTGCAAAAAAAAGTCCTGAATGGAAAAAGCTACAGTCAGAGCAAAGACCTTACAAATCACTGGCAGTACAACTGGTTCGATAATATGCACGTGCAAATTCATGGAACCACAACTAATCGTCCCTGGACAGGTGTGCCACACAAGATTTCACAACGTGCTCTCAGACCAATGATAATGAAGAAAAGAGAGAAGGTAGCAGTCACTCGAAAAGCAGGACAACCTGAAAGCAGCAGCTACACAAAGAACTGCACCACAATCATCTCCGTTCCTGCACCTCATGCTAAACTCCTATGCTAAAAAAGAGCACAGAGATGCATGTCTAAAATCATTTAGACAAATCATAACTCTTCTGGGAAATACACTCTGATCAGATGAAACAAAAATAAAACTCTTTGGCAATAATTCTGATCATCATGTTTGGAAAGGTTTATGCGTATGATCCCAAGAACACCAGGATACACAGAACATCACAGTGAAACACAGTGCTGGGAGCATCGTGATATGAGGGCTGATTCTCTGCAATTGGTACTGGGGTGAAGGAAATATGAATGGAGAGATAGCGGGATATATTGAAGAAGAATTTAAATCTCATCCACCAAGAAACTGAATCTATGGAGAAGATGGAAATTTCAATAAGACAACGACACCCAAACACACAGCCAAAATAACTCAAGAGCGCTCCAGACTTGCATCCTATCCTAAAAAGCTAAATACTTCTTCCCGTAGTCATCTCCAATCTGTAAATAATGTAGGATCATGAAGGATGTATTCAAAAGTATAAAGTGAAAAGACATTGTGCGTGTAAATGTGAAATAGATATACACGCTTGAGGTATATTAAACAATAAAAACAAAAGGGTCTGAATACTTATTTCCCATCACAGAGTGTGGGAGCATAAATGTGTCATCACCAACCTAATTGATATTCTATTGGTGGCTATCATATTTATAAATGTAATAGTGCAATAGTAAAGTACCCCATTGTGAATAATTTATGCATTAGCACCTAGAATGTAAAAAATATATATATAAATAATAAAATAGCTGTATTCTTATGCTGAGAACGTTCATACACACCAACCTACATACAACCCTTGCAAAAAGTCTGTCCAAAACAATACAATCTGAGCATGGTGTCTCCTCCTCTTCTGTGGTGCTCCTTCTCATTGTAACCTGGCTGGCCTTGACTGTTTCCACGGGCGATAAACACAGACAGAAACCAAATAAAGATCTGGTTTCTCACAGTAGCCGAAAAGCTTCCTACGCTGCTTTTGTTTGGCGAGTCTGTTTGGGTGATTGCAGAGGGATAAGTGGCCAGCTCTCGTCTGTCTCTCTCTCTCTCTCTCTCTCTCTCTCTCTCTCTCTCTCTCTCTCTCTCTGAGCTTGCTCCTATTTATTAACTCTGAGACAGTAAACTGTGAGCCTTGTACTTAGTGTGACCCTGATACATGTGAAGTGCAAAGTACTCTTACTACTCTTTTAGGTCTCTGGCTCAAGCTTTACAATGGGTAAGACTTAAGTTTTGGCTTTTTTTTTTTTTTTCTTTACACATTCAGGTTTCTTTAATGGTCAGGCTTTCACAGAACTAAGTACCAATGCCTTTTTTTGTTTAAAGGTATAGCACAATACGTATTGTGTCATGTAACATGAAAACATATAACATGAACTTTTCTTAATACCATGTTCAATATACAGTATGATCAACATCTTGCTGAAAGGAAAGCAGTAAAAAAAATAACTGTAGCTAGAATTACTATATGTGCACTGTTACTATATGTGTATACAGTATGTAAGTTTTTGAATAAAATATTTGCAATATTTCATTAGATATACTGTACACTACATGTATGTTTATTTCTTTCCTGTGAGCATAGAGAGAAAGCTGTGTCACAGTGGCTGGCTGTCCTTGCTGTCATGTTTGATGCAGTGTGTGGTCAGACCGGATGGCACTGTAATAAGAAGTATGATGCTAGCGGCGGTTTCCTATTTCCTTCTCGCTGTTCCCCCACACACTTGCACCCCCTGTCTCTCCTTCCACACACTCCACGCACACATACCCCCTGACAGCAGCACTCAAAGACTCCTGCGGTTTTTAAATAGAGCAGCATTGCCTTGTCCTTGGCAACCCACAACTCCCACCTCTACTCCTGAGCTGTGACTTTTATTTATTCCCTTCTTCCATCCCTACTTCGTCCTTCTTTCTGACTCGGCCAGTTGTATCTTGCTCCTTTCAGTGACTAAAAATACTGCCACAGCCTTTGTCCTGCCAAAAGTGGTGTGAGGCATGGAAAAGAAAAATACTTCAATGTAATTAGAGCAGTGCAAAAGGACAGAATGGGGCAAATTCACTTCACCGTCTTTTACACCTTCACCCAAAAGCTCATTTTACAATCAAACTTGGAAGGAGAATTCTTGGGAAGAAAAAAAAAAGTCTTAGAAATACAATGAGTCCATGATGAGAATGAGTCACACAAACAAGTATTATGATTTAATGGCACAAGTCACCAGTCTGGTGAGTAAAGCCAGCTCTGTTTTTTTCCAGTCTTAATGATCAGGGCAGCAGATTTTCCTGGAACTAAAGGAGAGATGGGTGAGGAGCAGATGGAAAGTCAGCCATTCCAGAGTGCTGCAGGCTTGAGCACTGAAAAATGCTGAGGTGAGAGTAAGACTGACCTTGATTTAAAAAAAGAATAATAATAAATCAGTGTGGGTTGTGTGATGGTGAACCAAGCCAGCAGTACAATAGCATACATTCAATCAGGGTTGTAAAATGGGCATTTTAGGTTATATTTTGTAACTGGCTTGTTGAAGGAATGTGCATGGTTTGGCAACTGACAATATTATCAACTACAGTAAACAAAATCAGGAAAAATTCCATGTGTTCATTTAATAGCATGACAATTGATTGAATTGACTGTGACATATCTCATATCCGTGCTATAATTGGCTTACTCACAGGCAGCACGCTGATCGGATGTTTCAGAAGTCACTCACAACACCATAGCAACCATCCAACAAATCCCCTTTCGCTGGAATTTTTTTTTTTTTTTTTTTTTTTTTAAATGTAACATTGTTAGGGTGGTTTTATCCAGCTCATCTTTCCACAAGCTGAGGTGTTCATATTTGGAGCTTATTTTCTCCTGCTACTATAAGAGCACACTGCACCGCCATCTCAGAATTAAAGTATTCTTCATTCTATAGCCTATTATATGTATTTTAATGCAATCACTAAGATACCAGAAAAATGAACTACTGGTTATGGAAATTCTACAGAATAACTGATGACTATTGCTACAGCTCTAACTTTCCATAATAAAAATGAAGTCAGGTGAGCCTAAGATGTTTATTCGACCATGGTCATGTGCATCTACACTTTGGTGAGCAGGTTTCCTCACGTCTGGAGGCTGACAGGAAAATACATAGCCTAGGCCAGGGAAGACAGGTGGGCTCAACTGCAGGCTGACTGTTACACAGTGGAACTAAGCCTATTTTCCTGGCTGCTCTTCCATGCTCTCTTACAGCTCTGCATGGAGTCTAGACCCAGTCCTGTACACCAAATTCCACTTGTCTTCCTCCCAAAAATGGGTTATTTGCCAACACCAAATGCCCTTTCACCTGAGGGAAAGCCAGATGCCTCACCCTATGCCTTAGTTTTATCCAAACAAGAGGCTTGTTTTTTTATTCATTCTTTTCATCATCAAACCTGGGGTAGTGTCAGTGGACCATCTGTGATAGAGGTCCTGGGGCCTACATGCCTATCTGCCCATTTCCTGAGCTCAGCCCACTCACTGGACCTGGCTACTGTACTTGCCAGTTAAAAATGTGCAAAAATAATTTTTTTATGTCATAATAATTGCAAGATTTACCATCATGGCTTCTTACTAAGAAAGCAGGTAATGATCCATAATCTCTCTTCTACCTCCATTCTCTCTTCTTACAGCATGTATCTGCTCCCTACCTTGAAGAAGAACAAGGCCACAATTGGACAGAAGCTAGGCGTTTTGTCCCTTCCTCCTGCAAAGGAGCTGGCATAGGTCTGGGCTCAACAGAAGGCATGGAGAGCTTATCCCAGCAAGAGTGCAGGCCACAAACACACTCACTGACTCGCAGGGAAGGAAGGAGCCTGGTTCAGCTCTGTCTTAACAGCAATACACCTCCACAGTCCTCTGGCATGCGATTTGTTAGATTTGGGTCACAAGCCCCAGCAAGTATGATTCTCTGTGTATTTGCGACCAACTTATTGTGAAGCTGCGCGGGTTTTCAACAGATTGGCTATAATTTGGCTTTAAGAACAACTGCTACTTTGATAATAACTGATACATTACACTGTAAAGTGATGAATACAATATGTACACCGCTCAATTATATGCTCATCTTGATGTCTTTATGAGAATTTGCTTGGGAAAAAATGGTTTTAACGTTGTATTTTTAGAACAGAAAATGTGTAACTGTGACCAAAATAAAACAGACACTTAAAGCGAACCAACTGCCTAAAGCTGGTGAAGAAGACATGACTATATCTCAAGTGACTCCTACACTTCCCACAGCATAGCAAAAGTACTATTTTTCTGTCCAAGTGTAGGTGTTAACAGGTTGGTTAAAACCATAATATAAGTAGTCACATGTAGCTGCATCAAACGACAAAAATCCGATATTTGACTAATTGACTATGTTAGTTTAGTTGTTTATGTGGGAATGTGTTAAAAGCATAATTTCTTATAACATTTATTTGGAGTCTGAGATGACTGTCCGTGTTAGTGCTGGGTAAGAAAAGCTGATTTGAGATCTTTCCTCAAACAGACCTAATCAATAACACATTCAGCATGCAATGGAAGTGAGTATTAAGAAAACAGGGAGATAGAATAAACACTGGTGTGTTGATTACCTGTCATATGGCCCAGCTGGTCTGAGGTCTGTGTAAACAGTCAAATATTGTAACATGAAAAGTCCTGAGAGAACTACAGTGAGTCAACAAATGGTGCAATATATGATAAAGTGTGGTGAAAGTGTGTGTGTGTGTGTGTGTGTGTGTGTGTGTGTGTGTGTGTGTGTGTGTGAGAGAGAGAGAGAGAGAGAGAGATAGAGAGAGAGAGAGAAGGGGAAAAGGTTATTTACATAAAATTATGTGAATTTAGCACATTTTAGTTATTTAAATAATTCACTGGCCATGGTCTTTAAAAGGATCATGTGGTGCGACCATGATTTAGCCACCAAATAATATATTTCCTTAATATGGTAAAAAAAAAAAAATTACAAAGTATTAGACATAACTATGCATTACTTATGAATTTCAGTAAGTCAGCAACATACATTTGTCTTGTAACTAAACCGCTTCCCAATTTATAAACTTTACAGACTTGTTACCAACATAAAACGAATTTTAAAAATGTACAAGACTAATATTCACTTGAGCATAGTGTGTCAATTAATAACAATAGCCACAGAACCTACATTTCTTATTCTGAATTGTAATATTCTTATTGCAATTACTGGTCATGCCACATGATGGGTGATCACACCAAATGATGAGAAGAGCATGCATGGTGTTAAAGAACACGCAATGAGTGTTAAAATCACTTTGTACTTTCCATGGATGGAGGTGTAAAGTCTAACACAGCCTTAGCCATCTTTTTTCTCTCCCTGCAACTTGTGGATGCAGCCCTCCATTTCTCTTTCTGCTACTCCCTGCCTGTCTTTAGCAGGTCACTATTCTTCACTGATAGCCAAAACAATAGCATACAATGTTGTGACGTAAATTAGATATGAAAGAGGCCAATTAAAATGCATGGCATGATAGATAAGAACAGAAGCAGTGCCCATGTAATGGAAAACCAAATTCATCTTGCGTTTTTGAAATAAGAGGTTGACGTATCATGTAAAACATTGTTAAAGTTTCTTTCACCCCCAATTCATACAGTCAATACAGTATATGGAAGCTAAACTGCAAAAACAGCCCTTCAATTATTCATGTTGTGACTCATGTATAAATCACCTTTTTTCATGACAATAGCAGGTCAGTCCCACCTAATTACGATGAAACGATAATGAATGTTTCATCCTATCCCTAGCGCAATACAGAACAACTGTCTGAACCATCTGAGGGTGTTTATTATATACTGATCACAAATTCACAGTTAAAAAAAAAACAACCTGTTGTGTTCTAAGGGATAAAAAATGGTCATATAAAAATATGAGTTTTGGTACATGAAACCTTATATTATAGCATTATAAGTAGAAGTTAGAAGTAGGGCTGCACGATTATGGTCAAAATGATAATCACGGTTATTTTTGATCAATATTGAGATCACGATTATTTATCATGATTATTCATTGATTTTAGGGACAACATATTTTTATTGCACTTTCACATTTAAATAAACAGACCGCTGCTTTCACCTCCATGTTGTGCTACATTCCTGCTAATGTACAAATCTTTGCATCAAATTAGACTGATCCTTAAAATGCATCATCTCGTAGAAGCAAAATATAAATAAAATTGTACCCAAAATATAGGATAAGTATAAATAAAAATGCCATCAACCAAATGAAAACATGCAGTCAAATAAATGCAACCAATTCAGGCCAATTCATAAATGAAAACAACTCAGGCGTATGCAGAAAAGGCAATAACAGTGTTTACAGGAGAGACGCAGCCAAATCACCCAATAGAGAGGTGCAGGGACGATG
Source organism: Ictalurus furcatus (assembly GCF_023375685.1). Classification (NCBI taxonomy): domain Eukaryota; kingdom Metazoa; phylum Chordata; class Actinopteri; order Siluriformes; family Ictaluridae; genus Ictalurus; species Ictalurus furcatus. The sequence continues at coordinate 11,733,393 of NC_071256.1, forward strand.
TCATTTTGGACCGGAACCTGGAAGTTAGTGTCACACTGGTTCCCTCGACAAAAACCCAATAGGATTTTCACGTAGGCTTTTGGATTATCACAAAAAACAATCTCTGTGATCAACAAACGTTTACAATACTAACACGTTTTGTCCATTAAGATAATTTTCAATAATGAAGACAACTTTTATGAAGTTTGAAGCCTAAATACAATCGCCAGAAATAAAAAGCTAACCGTACGCTATAAACGAATTACACCACGGTCGCTCGACTTCAACGTCACCATCACCAAGCTTCAGACAAATTTTCCAAACTTGATTTAAAAACATTTTCCACAATACGGATTTACTCTGTGAATGAATCTTCATCCACCTTTTTTTTTTTGGTAATTGTGCACAGCACACCTGAACCAGTTTATCTGCAAAGACGTTTCCTGTTCGGCGTGATGACGTTTAATGTCCCTGACAACATCTGTAGTCCCATTTAGCAACATGTTAGTGTCATGATTTTCCCTCGGCCAAGTGCTGGAGCTCGCATCGTGCTCTGAAACCCAAAGCTAAGCTCACAGCACAAGCGCTAAAATGCTAACTCATTTCTGGGTTTTGGCATACAAAATGACGTCATCCCCGTGCCACTCTATGGTTGTAAGTGGCTGCAAGTTTAGGAAGCGCTTGATTTGATATGCAGCACTGTTTTCTATGAGCGGAGGACGAACTTTAAACATCATTATCACAGTTGATCATATTCATGTAATTGTGGGCAGTCAAAATCATAATCGAGATCAATATTCGATTAATTGTGCAGCCCTAGTTAGAAGAGTTTTCATAATCAGCCAATTAGAAATATAATAGGGCAATGTTAACATCATATGTTTTTTTAAATATATGTCAAACCTTTCTTTTCTTTTAGCAAGATACTCAGCTCTTGCTTTAGGATCAGAGTTAATCCACTGCCTGTGGCAGACAGTTTTTTCTTTGCTACTCAGTTGCATCTAGACAACAGTTTTCTGTTTTCTCATAAAATTGTACAGAATATAAATAAAATATTTGTCTACAAATCTGGCTTGAAATTGCAGGAGAAAGACATGTATGTATTACAGACAGTGGTCACACCACATGATTTTCAGTCACACTACATGATATTTTCAAGTTTCAATTAAAGTCTATTATAAAATCTGTAAAAGATATAGATTTATAGATATAATTTCGTTTTCATGAGGTCTTACCACATGACAGCCATATAGACAGCAACTATAGAACAGTCTAACAAACTAGATCTAGTCTAAACAAGACTAGATGTTTCCAAGGATCATTGGCAAGTTGTGCTATGAAGTGACTTTTTGTCATTTAATTATTTTCAGTATAAAAGTCTCAAAATGGCCTTTTCATGATGGTTGCACCAAATGATATTTCATAAAATACATGACCTCTAACATCACAGTGAATTATGAAACAGCTATAAATGCTTTGCAGTTATGTTCACTAATGCAAAATACTTTTGAAATTATACTAAATATGGCAAAATTGAAATATACAAAAATGTAGAGTAGTTTTAAACAAGTTTTCAGAATTGCACTAATATTAAGGCAGTTACACCACATGATAATTTGACTATCTAATAAAAGAAAAATGACCAATACATATTGTGTACATATATGAGAGCTAATAGATATGTATGGTGTTTTGTTATGCATTTGAAAGTCAGAAAATCTCTGTCATGTCATCAACTGATATATTTTAGTTGTGAACCTTAGATACTACCAAAGCCTACAGGAAGTGCTCTTTGTTAACTTTGAAGAAATCCAAAGCAAGTGGCAAGGCCAGTATAACTCTCTACCAATCCCTATCATAAAATAATCAACAGAGCAGAGGGTTCTGATAACAGAGACAGAAGCATATGTAACACGCTCACACACACACACACACACACACACACACACACACACACGCTATTAACATTAGCATTTACTTCATCAAATAATAGTAACCAGGAAAATAAGCAGAAGCAAAATCTGCTCACAATTACTTCTTGTTCTACTGCCAAAGCAGAGTAGTAGATGAAGAAGTAAGGATGTACCTTGTAAATGAGAGTCAAACTGCAATCTTGTGCAGTGGTAGGTGTGCTAAGTGGCTAGCACCTTCTGCTATTCATCACTTCTGTGCTTACAAGCTCCTGCTTGCATGGGTATTTATGTTGTATAAAAGAATGCAAGTATTGTGTAATAATAAATATAGCTGGCATGTTAAGAGATTAAGCCCTACCAAGTTGCAAATGAACTCAAAGCTTGTTTGTTAACATATGTCATGGTGATACACATAATTTATAGAACATAATATTTTCTGTATACATGTATATATGTATGTGTGTGTGTGTGTGTATATATATATATATATATATATATATATATATATATATATATATATATATATATATATACACATACATACATACACACACACATACATATATACATACAGGTGCATCTCAAAAAATTTGAATATCATGGAAAAGTTTGTTTTTTTCTGTAATTTAATTCAAAAAGTGGAACTTTTATATATTCTAGATTCAAGCCTTTTTTTGTTTTAATCTTGATGATTACGGCTTACAGCTCATGGAAATCAAAAAGCCAGTATCTCAAAATATTGGAATAAAGAATTTATAATACAGAAATGTCCACCTGAGAAGAGCTCTAATCAGATCATTAACTCAAAACACCTGAAACAAAACTCTTAGTGAGAATTTAATCTCTTAGACATATTGCTATTTGCACTTCTGGTTAGATGCTAACTACATTTCATGGGCTCTGTACTTGTACTCTGCACAATGACAGTAAAGTTGAATCTAATCTAATCTAATCTAAACAACTCATGCTGTTGGGCGGCTGTGACTCAGGTGGTAGAGCGGGTTGTCCACTAATCGTAGGGTTGGTGGTTCGATTTCCGGCCCACATGACTCCACATGCCGAAGTGTCCTTAGGCAAGACACTGAACCCCAAAGGCAAGTTAGCGCCTTGCATGGCAACTCTGCTACCATTGATGTGTGAGTGTGTGTGTGAATGGGTCAATGAGACACAGTGTAAAGTGCTTTGGAACCACTAAGGTTAAAAAAGCGCTATATAAGTGCAGACAATTTACCATTACACATTCAGTGCTTGGGCCCCTAATCATAATAACAATTTCATTGTTTTTGTTGTTGTTGTTAGATCTGAACATCATGTAAGAGTTTAGAAAGCAGAAAGAACAACCAGGACAAAACAACTCAGTTTGTTTAATGCATCCTGTCAAATCCCTCAAAACTCTGGATGAGGTCTTCAACGCTAAGCAGACACCTTCCCTACACTTGATCCTTAAAATGATTCTAGGTAAGCCAGAGATGCAGCAGACACACAGAGATTATATGATGTCTGAGAATTTGTGATTGGAAAAGGTTTTAGCTCGATTGGCAGAAGAGACAGGTTTCATTCCACAGCTACAGTATCAGACAGGAGGACTAACTCTCCCTCTTCCAGCCTCACAGGCAGACAGGCAGTGCAAGAAAAGGAAGGGAGTGAGGAAACAACTCACTGTCTTTCAAGGTCACTGTAAACTCAATGCCAGGGCTACCCCATGTTTATAAGACTTAGCGTGGGCTGGCGAGACGTGCATGTGCGCATGTGAATGACTCGAGTGGCTGAATTATATGCAAAATAGACAAGAAAAGCATCTCAACAATATTCCATGCACTTTTAAACTAGCTGCCGTTCTTAAATGGAAATAGGCAGAGACATCAACTCATATTTAGAGTTGTTAAGTATGTAAACTATAACCTTGTCTAGGCCCACTGCCCAGTACCTGGTGTTTTCATGTGTGTCCATCAGATATCATGTCATCATGTCATAAACTATTCCAGACTGTAATAGCACCTGTCAGGACAGTTTAGAGAGGACTGAAACAAAGGAGATCTATCCTGTATCATCACTGTCCTGTGAGGGAACTGACATTTCCTGGCACATGGAGCAGCTGAACCTGAAAAACAAACTGTATCAGAGACTAAAATCTCTGTGCTATGATGTTTGGTTGTTTCAGCTGTGCACTGTGCTCCTAGAAGTGCAACAGGAGGAAACAGAAAGAAAGAAAGAAAGAAAGAAAGAAGGAAAGCGTTGCCCATAAACAGTAGTTTAAGGTTTAAGTCTCTAAACATACTCACAGAGAGCAAGTTGTCTACCATTGCCACTCCTTTCCTGCTTGTCATTTCTGGTTATGCCATTCTGTCTGTTTTCACACCCACAGACTAACACAAGCACCACTCGTAGTGCGGCTGTATATACACTCAGAAAGGGAAAGAGTTGCCTTCAAAAAAAAAAAAAAAAAAGCAGATTACATACCAGCCTGGCTTCACTGGCTCCTCAGTCATCTGCTGCGTTCCTCGGTGCTTGCACTTCCTTTGTCCATTTCGAGGGAGTCAAGAATACGAGAGGCGAAACTGCCTAGTGAAACTCCCATCAATCAGAAGACACTCGCTGATAGAGCGTATGCTAGGAGACCTACTGATGTAAGCTAGTCACCAGAGAAAATACCCAATCGTGACGCATATCCAGGAACAAAAATAGCACTGGGGCCCCTAGAGGGATTATACAACAGGCTACGTTCAGACACACTTTCAGCGCTCGGGCAGCCTCTCGCACTCTGCTGGTTCTGTTTGCTTGCGCAAATGAAGTTTACATTTTTGTGAAGCGAGACATGACCACAAATAGACAAGAGATCTAGGGAACGAAGCACAGACTGAAAGCGGCATTTCAGTGTGTGTTTGTGCTTGTGTGTATGTGGTTTAGACACAGTGCCTTATCAGACCAAACTTTAACCATATGGCCTCAATGCCTTTGACCTGGGGTTGTCCATGGCATGCCAAGCAGGGCATAACAACAAGGCAACACTTCCTCTTCCTGCCCTCCCTCATTTATAGCTCTCCCTCAGTACTATAAATAGCTCACCAGGCCAACGTGTGCAAAATTCCTTCACAGTTGTGCTTTCTCCTTTCTATTCCTGGCTGGCTGGACTCTTATATGATTGATTTGTGGATCACAGGAATGTGTTGTGTAGGTGTTTGTGCGGGAGAGCGTGTGGGGGGAAAGTAGCGGCACTGTGACACCATTCATACTAGGGTTACGAGAATGAGTTTCTAACCAACGCTCCGCTGCTGAGGATTTTCATTCATCTACAGTATGTTAATGCACTGTATTTACCTTTAGCATAGTGTATCTCACAGTAACTGTTGATATGGTGATGTTTTGGTGTTGAGATTTTATTTAGCATTTGAAAAGGAGTTTGTAACAATCAGAGGTGAAACTGTAACTAAGTTTTCTGCCATGTTCCAGAAAAACCTCTCATGTCACCTTAAAACCTACTAAAAGATCTGTTTTGTGTGCCAGTCTTGTAGATCCGCAGACACTTTCGAATGTAAGGTCAGAGTTTTCGATTTGCGATGCAGCTCATGACAACATTCACAACGACGGTGGACAGTTTAAAGGGTTACAAGGCTCATCAGTGCGTTTCTGTGTTTGTCGCTGTGCGTGAAATCGCTAAACATTTTACAGATTGACTTAGAAACCTGACAGACAAGGATGTTTTGGCTCTGACACACACACACAAAATCACAAGTTGAGTTTAAAACATATCACACCACCCAGTGTGGATTATGTTCCTACAACACGCACTTTGACGTTTTATTCCTCATGGACTATTGTTTGAAGCTGGACGTGACAACGGAACGAGCCGCACCGCCTAACTTTTTGAAATCAAAAGTGTCAAGAAATGCAAAAGATTTTTTAGTCATGAGTGACAGCAGTGTAGGAGCCACCAGGTAATAAAACTGCAACTGATTCATACAATTACCACTCCACTCTTTCCACAAAACCAACTATATTTGCAAACACACTGTTTTAGACCAGTGTTTCCCAACCGGGGTGCCACGGCACCATGGGGTACCATCTAATGAGAGCAGGGGTGGCGTGTAAAAATCCTTCAAACATTTCTAAAATGCTAACATGTGTATAAAACATTTAATATATATAATAAATATCTGATGTCTGAAATAATAACACAGACACAGAAATAAGACAGACACACACGCATAATAATAATAAAAATAAATTATATATTTAAAAAATTAGAATTCTCTCCTCCTCGAATCCCCTTGCTGACCTGTCAGCAGCACGTCAACATCAGTATGCGTAACATATGCGTGTGTTTTATCCTAATAATTAGCATGTGATGATGCATGTGTAGTGCAAAAGAATATGGACAGATTTCTTAAAAGAAAAGCTCCAGATGCTTCTGGACCATCAACTTCATCCTCATGTAGCTAACACTGTCCAGCATTATTGTTTGTGTAGGGTACCACAAATTTTAGAAAATTTGTGAATTAGAAAAGGGTGCCGTGACTGAAAAAAAGGTTGGGAAATACTGTTTTAGACAACCCGAGATGAATCAGACAACTTTCATTCCCCTATCAGCACTACATGTTTGCTCCTGAGCTGTCAAATGCATTCTGCTGTTTCTTGTACAATCCAATTTTCACAGCTAAATATACGTGACCTCCCCTGACTGCCAGAGTGGATGCTGTGATCCCATGTGGATCTCTCACAAAGAGACTGTTGAAGAAAAAGAAAAAACAACCAGCGGTTCTGATTCTCCAGGGCTCATGTTCCCTGTCTAAGCAAGTCTTACTGTAAACAACATCCCCTAGGGAAGTGGCTGTCACAAAAAAAAAAAAGCATGTGATGCCTAAAGAGGATCCCTATATGATATTGTGGTAGAGAGAGCTGAAAATGGCATTGGAAACACAATCCTTGGGAAAAAAATAAGATACAAAGTTCCCAATACATTATGACTGTTATCAGAGACAGATAAATTTGATTGATGAAGATTTTTTGGAGTGAAAGGAAGTGTCTGGAAAAAGAAGAAAAAAATGATAACTACATGTTTGTCACACTCTTTATGATAGAAAGTGTCTTTTCTAAAAATTAATTTCTCTCCATGCTTAAATTAGCCTAGATTTAAGGGCCATATGGCACCATTTATGGCGTACCATGGACTGTTCCCAATCAATATGTTTGGTGCTTATTTCATGTCAAAACCCCATAATTGAATTTTATCATCATTTTATAATACGAAGATAAATCTACTTCTACAGCTCTGTGACTGGTCTGATCCCAAACTCTTGTTATAATGTGCTTTATGATCAACTGTATAATAACCTGAGAGCGTATGAGCTTAAAATAACAACAAAACACAAAATACACTATGTGGCCAAAAGTATGTACACCACTGACCATCACACCCATACTGTATGTGGTTCTTCCCCAAACTGTTACCACAAAGTTGGAAGCACACAGATGTATAGAATGTCTCTGTACGCTGTAGCATTACAATTTTCCTTCACTGGAACTAAGAGGCTCAAACCTGTTCCAGCACGACACAAAGTGCACAAAGCGAGCTCTTCCAGACACGTGTGGCTTGTCTGTGTCCTGCACAGAGCCCTGACCTCAACCCCACTGAACACCTTTGGGATGAACTGGAGCATCCTCGACATCCCAAAATCAGTGCTTGACCTCAACCTCACTAACGCTCTTGTAGCTGAATGAACACAAATCCCCTTCCCAAAGCCTTTCCAGAAGAGTGGAGCTTATTATAACAGTAAAGGGAGAATAAATCTGGAATGGAATGTTCAACAAGGACATATGGGTGTGCACAAACTTTTGGCCATATAGTGTATTAGATCAGGTCTTTATCTTCTCCAGGCCTTTATCTGTGGTTTCTTAATATGAAATAAGCACTGAGCGTATTCACTGAAAACCACCGAAGATGAAATGCTATGACTGACGCTGCATTTCTTCATGCTCCTGCAATAGCTCACCATGTAATAGATCTATCTGCTCTTCTAGCAAACAGACCTTCAGTACATCTTTACTTCATTAATATTTAATCTTAAGTATTGCTGTAAGCATGTAGGAAAACTCTTTCTCAGTAACAAAGCACGGCCATCATACAGACTGCTGAAATGAGTTCTTTCGAACGCCTATTGTTTAAGAGTAGTGCTTGAAAGCACAGTGAAGACACTGTCACACATAACTGGTAATACGCATCATCAATTATATTTTCAGTGCTTTCAAGTGCGATTGGTGTTTCTTTATGACATGATAAAGTAGAGAATGGACATTAATTGAGATTTTTTTTTTTTTTGCCAAATGTTTACAAAATTAAAATTCCTAGCAGAGTACAATAGCTAGTCTGATTTAATAGTGCAACTGTATAACTACGGTGCCTTACAGTTACAAGTAATATATTGGGTTTTTCTTTCGTTTGATTGTTTTTATGACTGACACATCACACGTTTTATCCAAATGTAATGTCAGTTGTCCGACATCTCTTCCGATATTATGTACATTAGCAATAGGGCACAGATCATTACATCCTAGCTTAGCATATTGTAAGTAGCTCGTGACACTGCAGATTAGCATAATGATAGTCATTGCTATGAATCATGATTAACCATTTCACCATAACTTAATTTACACATAATACACTGGAAGTGAATAACAGAACTGCTTGTTCTAGAAGGTTCAAACCACGCATTTTACAAGGAATGGCGCTCATGTGAAGCTATCACAGCTAGCCGGCTCTACTAGCACACTCACACCAAGGAATCTGAACTGAATTGACGCTCCCTCATCAAACTCACTCCGGATGACGCACTACATGTGTTCCAGATAAAATCAGGAATGTACCTCTTATCTGGATTCTATATTTATACCATTTGTGCTGGAATGAATAAATGAATGAATGAATATACATTATTCACCAACTGTGAAAAGGAGTATTGCTCGGCAATACTTGGCTGAGAAGCAGTGTTGCCATGGCAATTCTGGCAATGCTGACAGCGATGGCCATGTTTGAACCTATTTGGAGAGTTTCTGTGAAAAGGACATTTCTGAACTGGCAAACAAAGTTAAAAGCAATTCATGTGCTGCTTTCAGAATAAGCAGTCACTCGTCTTCCAGTGTTGGGCTTTTCAAGGGGAACATAAATGTACTGTAAATATGGAGGCAAAATCACAAGTAAGGAACAAGGTATTGTGCTTTTTGATGTAAGTTTTACTTGACTATGCATAGATTTAATATGGGCACTGAGAATATAGTTTCCCTCATTCTATTAAAGTTGCACATGCAGAGCATTTTCTAATTATGACAGAAGGCATTCCAAAATGTATATATAATAGTTGCATCAGGGCTCCAGAGAGGTATCACACTCTAATCCTAGTGATGCCACAGCCATCCGAGGCTGGGAGCCAAAGGAGCAGAACATACGGACCTACAGTACACATTCTTGATATCTAGTGACACTGCAAAGTCCTATTTGTTAGCATCATCATAGGCAAGGCTATCAATTATGGGGGTGGTAACTGGCCAAAATGGTAACCAAAATGGGGATTTCACAAATAATAGTTTGATACCAGTCAAAATATACAACATCCAAAATGGCTGACATCCTGCTGAGCTAATTCATGGATGAGGTTATGAAATTTGCTTATCTTAAGAAAACCTGTAGCTCAAATGGGTGCCATATTTGGTGCATAGAGGTGATACTGGATTCCCAAGCCCCAAGGCCTCACTATCGGCACATACCATGAACCACACATTTTAAATTTGTCCCACACAGCATGATGCATGGTGCAATTATGTTACATTTCCTGTCTGAGCGTTAAGCTTTGTTTTTTTTTTTTATCTCCTCACCATGGCAACACCATGCAAGATATCAGCATTGCCTAAGCAATTCATCATTATGCATTATATCTTCACATCATGCTGAATAAATCTAGTATGACTCAGATAAACCCAATGGAAGGAGTATTAAAACATTTGGTCTATAAGCCTCATTTTCTGTTGCCGGTTGGAGGCAGTATGAAACCGAATCACTACTGGCATGTGTGTGTCCCCATGCCCCATCACTGAACATGTAATGTAAAATTTTGGGCCACTTTGTAAGATACAGTGGAATTATGCCTCACTTCCTGTTGGTGTGGTGTAACATGTTAGTTGATTGTCTGTCTCGCTATGGCAACGATATCATGTCTAAGATATCAGAAAGTCCTTCACAATTTAACATCATGGACCTCTTTGCATCATATTGACCAAATTTGGTTTGAATCTCATGAATCCTCCAGAAAGTGTTTAAAAGTTTAATACCCATCAAGACACACAAAATCCAAAATGGCTGACTTCCTGTTGGGTGGAGTTAATATTAAGAATAGATGCATTAACCAAGTTACTTAAGAGAAAGCACCTGCACTAACATAAAAATGTGTAAGGGTGAACGAGGACACATTTGAAGGATCTTTTTTTTAATGATTTCTTTTCTAAATGTACGTTTTATTTTAATTCATCATTAGCACAAAATGTGCCATACAGAGACCATTGTGTGTTTGTGACAGCTTGCTTCTAACCTTGGTCACACAAGTGCTACTTTCGTATCATGAAATTGACCTCTTGATCCTAGCAAACCCTGGAGTTTTTTTTTTTTGTCATCAGATGGCCAGGAGCAAGCGTTTGGTAAAAGCAATCACTCTGCAACTGCTCAAAAACAAACAAACAATCTCTTATGTGAGCAGCGCACATCGGAGTACAAGGAAGTGACTGCCCTCTCCGGGATTCACTTTTGCCTGTTACACAACCTGCTGGTGCTGTGTTTTCCTCTGGAGCAGCTGTCTCTCATTTCATCCACGGGAGTGGAAAAAAAACATTCTTGGTCAGGTACCAAAGATCACACCTCCCCTGAAAATTCCCATCAGTCCATGAACTCTCATGTTGCCCTGTGGCACCTGTTACTTTAGAAGCCAAGCATACCGAGGCTGAGCTACTCCTTGGCCTTTGACCTCTCCAACACAACTACTCCAACACCCACACAGCATTCAGTGGTCACCCAAAGGAGCACAACCATATTTAACCTCGGAGTCGGATCAGCTGGTCATTGCCAGGAATGAGGACCAGGGGCTTCCCAAACAGACAAACACCCCCTGTTCCAGTGAATGGCCCACAAATGCCTCCAGCCCTAAAGCATGTGAAGCCTTGGGTGACTCCTACAACAGCATAACAAACACAGCACTATGCTTTAGTGCACAGTGAATAACTCAAGTTTTTCCATGAATACCACCTCTTATGTGGTGTCCAAAACCGGATACAAAGTTCTACTGGATCACCTGCGGCCATGCAAAATAAAATTTGGCAAATTCTCTTTTTCTGTTTCTGAATGAACCAGCATATTAAAAAACAAAAAAAAACAACAAAAAAAAACCAAACAAACAAAAAAACACTAAAACAAAGGACTGGATGGAATTTAATCTTTAGCTATGCCATTCTATAAAACACTGATCATGCATAAGATTTAACTGCTTTTAATATATGTGATAATTAGAAGCACTTTTTTCAATTATTGTTACTTGTGTGTTTACTTGTGTGCTCCTGGACTCAAGGACACTTTCTGGACAACCCCATGGACTTCCCCACCATTCCAGACACGCATGGACTTCCAGAAACCATTCCAGATTGTTTGCATTCTATGAATCTGCAACACATACGTGGTGGCAAAAGTGACCACAGCATGAAGTCCAAAAGAAATGCTTGAGTTTAAAACACACGGTGTTTCTTGTTTAAATTAATGTGCAGTTTAATCTTAAAGGATTACATAAATAATGACAAATAAGATGATATAACAAAAAGATACAACTTCTTAAAACTTAAAAATGATGTAAAGATTTTATTTAAAGATGTAAATATCTGCTGTCATTATCATAGTCTCTTCAGGATTACAAAAGTGTCTGAAAATGTTTTCAAAAGCATGACAGTTACACAGTTACAAAGTACACAAGTACTAGGTGATGATAACTTTTACATTTGACTTTTAGCTAGTACAGTGAAAGAAAGAGAAAGAAAGTGGAAAAAGTAGAACTGGGGATGCCTCCACCTCCAACAAGTCTAGTCCTTCTTGTTACTAATGTGCATGCCTGAAATTCCCACAAAATACACTACAAACGTGGAAGGAAGCTATTGAAGAAAAACTATTTCAGAGAGTTGACCTTGCTGTGAACTTGAACCTATTTGGATGAATGAAAAACTCTAACCAGTTCATCTGCTGGTTACAACAATAATTCCACATAAACCCTCCAAGTATTCAAACATGTGCTCTTGAAATATCTCGCTAACAAGAATCTCGGTTGGACGACTGAACAACTCACTCTTAAGACCACTTTGCTTGCGGTCACCAACCCTCTTCCTTGAGATCTACAGTACCTTCCTGTAGGTTTCTCCAAGCAATATTAAGAAAATGATTAGATGGTCAGGTGAGCACGATTATGGTTGGAGCTAAAGTCTTCAGGATGGTAGATCTCCAGGAACGGTGTTGGTGACCGCTGGCGTAGAGCATATTCTCCATTTTCAATGTCCTCTGGTTCAACGTTGGTTTCTAGCCGACCCTCACACTGAATCCAAATCACAGCTCTGATTTTGAATTTTTTTTTTCTGGATGAGCTACAGTAGGCTGCAGTCTCTAAGAGGCTGGTGAACATACATTGCTTGCCAGTGGGGAATAAACAAGGAACTGTCAGTGAAGTGTGCTACCATAGATATCAGAGGAAATGCAATCTTCTCATGCAACAGTGGCCTGGTCACAAGTTCTACCCCAGAGCACGCTTCAACAAGCCTAGTAACTTACTTACTATCGAACCAATTCTGCACAAACTTTCAGCGCATTCCAAATCAGTATCCTAAACATCATCAACAAACTATAATGGCTGACCCAAAACGTATTTCCTCCAAAGCTTATAGTGGATTTACATTTCCCCTACATCATCATATAGAATCAATATAATGACTAGTCTAAAGTTTGATGAAAGTTTGCTCTCAAGAAGTTTGCTGTGCAGCCTGGGATTGTTTTCATGCCCTTTCCATTCCAGTATTTGTGCAATTTGGTGCCAAGGGCTTATGGGAAGACAAATGACTCAGTGATTACTTTAACAATTACTCAGTCAACAGAGTTAAGCTTGGAAGGACATGATACCAAAACATCTTGTTCTGCTCTGTCAAGAACTGTTCATGTCAGGTGAGAGATTGAAAAAGAAAAGAAAAGAATGAAATAGTGTCCTCATGGAAAAGTGTACAATCTTGCCTTATATCCTAGCAATAAATAGGGATAATTGCTCAGCTTGTTTTGTACACTGATTTGCTAAACCTTCACTGTAGTCAAAGTGATGCACGCTGTACACTGCCGCTGTATTTAGTGTCACTCGGCGCCTCAAACCCCAAGTGACTGCACGTAACCTTCTTCCACTTGTGTTTCACATTCCCATCTGCAGCACAGGATGCTGCTCGACATGAAATATGCAATGAATTATAAAACGCATTATGTAATGCATCCACCGAGTCTGACGCAGACGTTTGTGCAACAGCTAATTAAGCAGCGTGATGTGGGGGGATTGGGCAGATTTATCTCTTTCTCTATGCTCATTTGCAGAACATCAGGAAATAGCAGAAGAAGTGACGCTCTGATGAAAGAACAAAAATATGCAGGAAAAAGGGTGAAAACAGGGTGAGGGATACACGCAGAGACAACATGAGCAGAACGAATCGTCTGTAAACGCGGAGATATTTGCATGATCACGCTTAATAACAGTGCAACACGAAGAAGCAGAGTGAGAGTTACAATAGAAATCACAGACAGAGCATCTGGAGGATGAAACAGATGAAAATATAAACAATCAATAGCCTCACAGGGCAAGAGAAACTGGAACAGAAAGTATTCAATAGTAAAGGAGGGTATGAACTAGCCTTGAAACAGCTTGAAGGAGGAAAAGAATCTGGCTGTCTCACTGCTCTCATCAACTACATCCCGAGCCTAATTGTAAATCAATTCACAATGGCCTTGCCGGGGTGTGTATTTACACTCTGTAGATGGCTGGAGCTGATAAAGTGTAAAGCCAATTCCTCTCTCTTGAGCCCAATCCAGTTCAAACAAACGCATCCTATAACAGCAAGAGGGTTTTCCTGAGAATCCAGGTCTTCCAGAGTAACACTGCTTCTCTCTAAAACGCCAGGACAAATGCTGCATTAGATCATGTTCTGATCCAGTCTCCAAAGCACAAGATACACAAGTCATACATTTTCTTGTCTCCTTGTCCTTCTTTGGTCACTTCTCCTGCTACTGTGTACAATCCTTCAATGGCATTTCTTAAACACTCAAACATGACTATAAATAATTGTATGCTATAAAAAAAGTGGGTTTTTTTAAAAAAGATGAGAAAAGAGACATCGCAGCAATTTTTGAAAGGATTCCTGAATTCATGTTAGTATTTATACAAAACAATAAAGCACTTTGGGCTACAAAGGAGAGCGATAAAGAGTCTTAAATTTCTCCCTTTAGATATATATGCGAGAAGCAAGCAGGATGTCAACAACAAATGCCGGCACAGTCTGTTGCAAACCGAAAACATGTACTGAAAGAATTTGTTAGTACCATGTTTAGTGTCTTTCCTTTACCTTTTTCTCAAAGACACAAACACCACCAATGTTGTAGCAGTAATAAAATATCCAAGAGAGATCTGATACACACCATTTACTGTAATCTACAGAGTGTTCAGCATTGTTATACAAGACAGAATTTTTCTCTTCGTGTGGAGGAGTACTGGATGGAACACAGCATGTGAGAAAGCCCCAAGTGTCATGAAAAGCAGAAGAGCGGATGTGCCTGCGATTGTGTGGTGAGTAGAACGGGCCCAAATTAGAAGGTGTACTCGGAGACTGGCAACGTCGGTTTTAATGGCTGCTGCCCAGCACACAGATGGGATGAAGCAAAACACCTGCCCTCACTCTTGCCTGACTAAAATCCAGATCAGCGCTTCTTTTTTTGTTTGGTTTTTTTGCATTTAAAACAAATCCTGCATTGCCACACTATCTGCTTTAGCTGAAGGGTAACACGAGGCAGAAACCTTGGAGAGCACAGGAAGTGATTTGGGAAGCTCTTATATTCAAGGCATTTCAAAGTGCAGGCTTAAAGAGACTAGCTGCGTGCTCTTACATTTTTCAACCTTTATTTTTCATGCACAGATGAACACACGTACACGTGCATACTCACACAGGAATAAGCAAACAGAGAGCAGATTGCAGGCTTAGGCACGGAGGTGAGTGTATGCAGTGTGGGCCGCTGGGAGCACTAGAGACGTGACGCTGGCGGTTCACACTTCCTCAGCCCTCGCACTAGTGTGTGTGTGTGTGTGTGTGTGTGTGTGTGTGTGTCTGCATAAGCAAAAGCACCAGCAACACCTCCTCTCGCTCATCCACACTACATCACACCATGTGTTTAGAGAAGGGAAAGAGACGCCACTGACATCACACCACGCAGGTGGCAACCCTCTCACAGGAGGAAAGCGAGATGAGATAAAGACTGCCTTCGAGCTGTGCAGCATTTAATCATGTCAGAATGTAGAAGCTTCCTTTAGAGTACAAAGACACTGTACTGACATGAAAAAGTGAGAATGCTTAATACCTCACTTGTTGTTGGGTTGTTGTTGTTTTTTTTTTGGTTAAATGGTGTCTGCGTTTGCGCCGCTTCCTGTCGTCACTTTCCTCTACACTTCTTCACTCTTCTTTCCATCTCAGTTGTGAGGCCTGTAAAAACATGGCCTTTGATAAAGATGAACATATTGGCTTGTCTCTTTAACTAATATTTTAACCTGCAATCAAGGAGGGTGAACGATGCCTTCAAGCAGACGGATGTCACTTTTATGCATTTCGAGGCTCAGAGAGAGAGAGAGAGAGAGAGAGAGAGAGAGAGAGAGACCTACTGAAAAGCCTCCAAGATCAAAGATGAAGAAGCAAATGCAAAAAAAAACAAGTGTGAGCGCATACGTTAGTAGCTGGCTTTTTGTAAAATACCACAGTTCCAAGCATTGCACTAGTTAGAGATCTACGGTTACACCTCTTGTCCTTTTCCTTTCAAGATTAAAATGGTTGATTGTGGCTTGATGTTTGCCACACAATAAGACTTCCTTATGCACATTTATTAGTTTTTTTTTTCCTCTTTCTCTCTCACATTTTCTTTTTCTCTCTCTCACAGTCTCATACTACAACCAACTAACTAAAGTTTGAAAATGCTTGATCATCTAGATAACACAAGATAAAACAAGACCACTCCTATGTTAAACATGACAATAGAATACACTGCTTTTGAATCCCCTAGCTACACGACAATCTCAGGTCATGCTTGTGATTAGCAGGCTGCTCTTATTAAACCTGTGCATACAATAATTCTTGTCTTTAGGCAGCAAAAAAAAAAAACCTTCACCATTCAGATACCATGAAAAAAAAAAAACTGTGCTAGTTTTTTTTTTCCTTTTTATACAAAGGGCCTTTAAGCTCCTGTATTCGTCACCTACTCCTAGTACTTCATGTTCAGAAAGAACAATGAGGTTTAATATAATATGTGTGCCATAATTAAACCTCACCTACCATTAATCCAAATGGTAAATTGGAGCAGGGCAAAGATTAGGCAGGTCATTATTCACCAAAGTCTGTGTGGGAATGATACTTTTAATAAAAAACATTCCCTACAAGGCTACCGAGTACTCCAAAGAAGACTTTCCTTTTCTTGTGTCTCTGGATCACAGAGAGGAACAACTGAGTATAATTGGCTTTCTGTTTCATGCAATTAATTATAAGTAGCTCGTAACACCTCAGGGCAAGGACGTGCAAGACTTTGCCATTTTAAAATGCTAAATTCTACATGCTATTTCATCATGAAGGTTCAGAGCAACATAGTAAGTAATGTAAGCGAAGAAAACATGCAGTAAGCATTTTTTAATAAAATCAATATCACTGGTCCAGGTCAGGACGAGCAACAGAAAAGATGTATGAACTAAATCATCATACATCTGTTCATCCAGATCCGAGGTCTATAGCAGGAACACTGGGCACTGGGCATGAGGCAGGAATACACTCTAGATGGGACACCAGTCCATCACAAAACACTCCAACCTTAACATACCTTGTGTTCATGGAGCTCGCTTTGTACACAGGGGCATTGTCATGCTGGAACAGGTTTGAACAGGCCTCTTGTAGTTCACATGAAGGGAAACTGTAATGCTACAGCATACAGAGACATTCTATACAACTGTGTGCTTCAGACTTCGTGGAATAGGCCCACATATGGTTATGATGGTCAGGGATGCACGTACTTTTGGCTGTATCATGTATATGTTCTCTGATTTGTACAGTTAATGCTGACCTAATGATCGTATCAACCGAAGCACATCACCCAGCTACAAAGTCATTAGACTTTCTGCTTCTTTCCCTGCTTAGCATTAAGGACAGCTGCTGAGGAACAGTGTGAACGCCACTAATGACAGCACTCTCCAGTTAATGACGTGGGCCGCCCAGGCAGAAGCAGGAATCATAGATACTCAACTCACACAGCCCTTTCAGTGGAGGGCAAACGGGTGGCCCGACTCCTCTATGTGCTTCACTACAAGCCTTTTCTGCAACTGTCGATATACAGTAGGTGACTGCAGTGGTTAAACGAATAAATCTTAGATGTGGATGTTAGAGACATGAAAATGGCTATGAAACCTGAACAAGCACTAAAATCTTTACTCTCAGTTCAGCTGTGTTTGCAAACACCATATATTATTTCAAAAGCATTATATGCAGTATAGTGCATTAAACAAAATGTCAAAATGTTCTGCGTTCTTCAGAACTGTCTGTGATTAAGAGAAGAAGCGGCTTCTTCATTCATCCGGTCGCTGCGGCTGCTTCTCGACTCAACTATAACACCATCTACTCGCCAAGCAACTGTTGCCACCAACTCTCCAAAGCTCAAGTCACCATCTGTTCTACCACTGAATGGAAAATAGGAAAAAAAGAGCGCGAGGTAACGACAGGAAGTATGGGTGAAAATGCTGGGTAAAGAAGATGCGTACTCTGCTTTGCTACCTGAGTGTCACCCATTTTTCCACACAATTCACTGCCACAAAGGGGTAAAAACAACATCACAATGATGCTCGTTCCTAGTTCATAACATTGCATATGGTTAAATTTATGGCATTTGGCAGACACCGTTATCCAGAGTGACTTACATTTATCTCATCTATAGAACTGAGCAGTTGAGGGCGTTGCTCAAGGGCCCAACAGTGGCAGTTTGGCAGTGCTGTGATTTGAACTCATGACCCTTTGATCAGTAGTCCAACGTATTAACCACTGAGCTACCACTGCCCATTAGAGTTCCATTTTAGACAACATTTTCTAGGTTGGATTTCCATTTTAGACAACATTAGGAGCAACAGTGTGCCTCCTACTCAGAGATATTTCACCTCTATAAAAAGTTTTTTTTTTAAAATTTTGTAATCCAATAAAAGACTTCATGCTTTCATTTCAAGCTTTTTTATTTCAATAACAAACTGCATGTGAATATGACGTGATGAAATCAAAGCAGGCTGAAGTACGTAAGACGACCACCCGTCGTCTAAAACTGAGGATTGGATGACAATGGAGAGGAAACCCATACAAAGAATTGTGGACTGTCTCTCCAGAACTGCTCGCTTTCAGTACCAATTTCTTTTCCTGCACACAAAAATGCACTCGTGCACATTCCAAATGCCTCTCAACAGGAAGTGTCCTAGTCTGCAGTGCAAAAGTGTGCGAGTCATTTGCATGGTACAGAGAAGAGGAAGCGAAAGCCGCTCAGTCCATAGGAGAAAAAAGGCAGGGTGGGTTCCTGTTCAGCCCATGTCGCCTCACCTTGCCTCACTGCTTTCCATGTGTTTTGACTATAGACACATGCCACCCACCACAGCCCCTGCCCAACAGGAAGCAGCAGCAGCTCACAGAGCCTTGCTATTCACATTCAAATGAAGCTGTTATCAGGAAGCCAGTATTGGCAGAAAAGTGGAAAGAGAGAGCGAGAGCGAGAGAGCGAGAGAGAGAGAGAGAGAGAGAGAGAGAGAGAGAGAGAGAGAGAGTCTTTTAACCCATTTTTAGAGATTGACAGACAGTGGAGTGTGCCATGACACCCCCACGCCAACAGAGAGCTCTCTAATGCACACACTTCCTGTTCCCCTGTCACTTCCTGTTTATGGACTATATAAGGACACCTTCCTACACAAAATTACTAGGAGATCTCGCCAATACTTCTAGTATGTTCTAAGCCATCGTTTTATGTTTGCTGTCCCTGGTTATGACCTTGCTTCTTTTAATGCAGTGTTTAACCCTGTTTGCAAGCACTCCATCTGGGCATCCCAGGGATCTCAACAAAATAAGACTGGTGCTATCAATACTCACTGGGAAAACTCTAGACTGGACTGCGGGTGTATGTGCGATGCTCTTATCTAACAATCCTGTCCACACTTGCAGAGTGGATTTTGGGAAGTCTTTTATTGTCCAGCAATGGCAAGAATCACGTGTCGCAGGCAACATTCTGAATGATTCGCTTATTGCCGGCGTTCACCCAAAACATGAGGACTGGCACTCTTCCAGACCCATGAGCAGACCGTGTCACAGGGGTGGATCGGTGGTTCCAAGTCGAAATCATTCATGCATTAACTCGCTGCAAATTCTTGCCAATATTTTCATTGAGTAAATTCTGAGCCGTCTGATATCCCCAAATTCCCAAAAGATATCTGACATTTCTCCATCTCTATTGCTATATTCCTGTGTATGACCTTTGCTCCAAAGGTGACTTCCCTGTAAGTTTTACACTTTGTTTGATGAATACCTGGATTCTTTGTGCTTTGTCTCCCTGCCTGATTCATGACACTGTTTTGGATTTGTTAATCCTGATTCATTAAACCTCCAGCACAAACCTTCCCCTGAGTCCATGCGATTACATGCATACACCTGTCACAAGATCTAGTGACTTTTTTTTATTTATTTTTTTAAAAACATGGTCCCCTAACCCATTTCAATATACTAAAGCGATATATAGAATTGCGATTTACCTACACTACACACATGGTTGCTTGGTGCATATGTGCATGTGTGTTAGTCATGTTTGGAAAGCATGTCATTTGCGTGTGGGTCGTGTTCCATTGCCTAGCAAACACCTGCAAACACTCAACTGCTGTTGTTTAGCCGGAGACAAGTGAGGGTAAATTTAGCAGCGGATTTTTTTTGTCTGGTGCTGCCACATGTGCCAGTCAGCATGAACGCCGCTTTGTTGAACGAACCACATCGAATTTCCTATTTGCTTCAACTGAAGGAGTTTTATATACACATAAGTCAAGGCAGTGATAAAAAATTCTATCCATATTGAATCAGTATGGATGAATTACTAGAAAAGACATGGGGAGAGAGAGAGAGAGAGAGAAAGAGAGAGAAAGAGAGAGAGAGAGAGAGAGATCACCTCCAATGGCTGGGGGACTTCACCTGTATACCCAGCACTAATGGTCACATGATCGCTCACTCTTACCCAGCATTGTCAGACCACAATTTATATTCATCCACTCACACAGCTATGTCTCTCATGCTCTTTCTCCTTTTCCTCTCTGTTAGCTTAGCTCTACTAGTGCAGCTTTTCACTCCACCTGATTCCATCAAGGACAAAGCACAGTTTCTGAGATGGTTCCCATAGAAACAGAGTATGCCTTGCTATTTTAGTCATGTTTTGTACATCGTATCTGCCGGAGCAGCCGCACCAAAGACAGGAAGTGACCAACAGCACACATCAATAAGAAAGTCTGGAATCCCTGCAGCAGTTCAGACGGCCATCTACTGCTGCCCCGGGGTTAAAGGTGACCATCAACTCAACATGCTAATGGAAGAGTTAATGAATCTTTCACCATGCATGAAATGTTTTCCTGAATTTTTTTAAAGCCAAATTCATCTTTTTATCTTCTTTCCAAAGGGCTAAAAGGCGCTTGAAACTTCAAGCTGAAAAGTTTCAACTCGATCGGATATACCCACGATATCAAACGTTGGGGCTGTTTTGGGACTTTTTTAAAAGAAATGTGTACACATAGAAATATATTATACTATTTTCTACTATTTTATTAAATACTACTTTCGCTAAAAAGTGACAAATCTCACTGCTTTTGCAGAATACACAAAGGTTAGTGACACTTCATTTAACCTAAATTCTTCACTCTAATCTTTAAAGATTTGCTGTTTGCTAGTAAACAAGCTAATGTTATGCTAAACGCTATGTGAAAATACTAAAATTAGCCGTGTTTGCTAGTACACGAGCTAATGTTCCCAATTTTACGATTTTTATTGGAGTTCGTTTCCAAATTCAGTTATTTATTCTTAACGATGTGTTCATTCTTAGTTCTCTGAGGACGATTTCCATTTGCACGATCTCTGAGCTCTAAGAAACAATAGATGAAATAAGTGGCACACTGAACTAGTTTCTTGCCAATTGTATGATTGTTGTTGAGTTTTTCCAACAGCCAGTTATTCATTCTCAATAATAAAGTATTCAGAGGAAAATTCAGTCTGTTTTCATTCATATCGATGTATCTCTGTAAATTCAATTCATTTTGATTTGAATTATGAATTAACACAATATTGCATGGTATCGTAATACTTCAGCTGGCATGGTATTGTAAGATACGTTTATGGAATCGTGACAACCTTGATATACATAAACATACTGTACACATGCACTCTTTTCCAGAGACACCGTAATTCTCCAGAGTTACTGTTGCCAATTCTGACCTTTCACCCCCAGGTGGAATAAAGCCTGAGCAGAAGGTGCAATAAATATCAACATACACACCCAGACAAAAACATAACCATTCTATGAACACTGGCTGGGGAAGCTAATCCATCACGAGGCACATCCCCCCCCCCCCCCCCGCCCCGCCACACACACAAAATCAAACACTCGTTCACTCTTCAAGGCAATTTAGAGTAGCAAATCCATGTACCAGCATGTTTTCTGTAAGAAACTTGAACAGAAGTAACCCTGAGTTCAGTGCTCAGCTAATGTTATCCAGTTCCCCACCGTGCCATCCTCTTTCACACTATCACAACCTCCAAAGCATTACAGAAGGTATTTATATTAATAACTAGAACCAGCTTATAACAATAGCACTTTACATTAGATATGGTCTACAAAGCGCTTTACACTGTTTCTCATTCACCCATTCACATACACACTCACACCAATGCAAATGTGACGCATCACCTGTACCACTGATGAACACCTCCGTGTCCAGTATTTCTGAGGTGCTAAACTCTGAAGAATGAAAAGTGCTAGACTGCTAACTTGGTGTTCACTTGGAGTTAGAATTCTCGAGTAAAGTAGTCCTTTAATGCTGGCACAAGTGACTTTTAGCCGTAATGAATATTTACAGTACATGTGTGTTTGTCTGCATCGTTTTACAAACTCGGAGTCGAGCTCTCACTGCTACTGGTTTCAATTTCACCACTTGCACTTCCAATGCCAACAGAGACCGCGAGAAGGATTGTAAGAACGTAACAATGACCAACAACTCGTTCAGTCATGCGTACACACTTTAAATGTTTCTCCTGCGCATTTCTCCATATTCAATCGGGTCTGCTCGGCCTGTAATTAGCCGCTTAAAAAAATATTTTAATGCTGATATTCATCATCTGTGTACAAACTGAGAAACAATTAAAACAGTGTACGAATGCTTACACGGGTTAATTGAGTCAGAGTTTGTCAATAATCTCACAGTCTGTTAGAAAGCTAACGATGTGCCGCTTAGCTGTTAGCTGACAGTTAGATTGCTAACATCTGTGCTAATGACTTAGGTGTGGTTCAAACCAATGTCATGGAATTGGCAATATGGATCTGCCCTTGTCCTTGGAGATTAATTTTCAAATAAAAATAACCTCAAAGTACGCATTTCGATATGGAATCATATTTTCAGAACAAACACCGGCATTTATTCATTTTATCACAGGCTTTTTCTTAAATATACATTTTTTCATTTGCCTAATTCCTGCATATCATAAGTGTCATACATTTTATGTATGGCAGGCAACATAAATCTGTCTGCATCAACCGGTCACTGAACTATAAGCACAGAAGTGATTTTCCATAGGTATTAGTGGGCACACACACACACACACACACACACACACAGAAGCACAAGGGAGGCCACGGGTAGCCTCGACTGCCTTTTATGAAAACAGCGGGCCGGTGTGCATTGCAAACCAATCAGCAGAAAGCAGCACCATGTCCAGAAGAAAGAAAGGGATGCACAGATCACTAGCCTGGGAGCCCAGGACAAGCACATCTCATGTTCAGGCAATTAGTATTTCCTGTTTTGTTTTTTTTAAGTGACTTTAACAAACAGAAGAAAAGTACACTTATACTTATTGACCTTCCCAATACAAAAGTTTTCATTTAATTTGCATGTATATTTAAACGTTACGCAGTTCATGGCGGTGTGGCGCTCCTCAATGCTGTAACTATCCAAACTTTCGAATCCTGACGCCTGCTGCACTACACACATCAGCTGAGACACGATCATGAAAAAATGAGCAAAATAAAGACTGCTCATTACCTTTAAACTGTATTAATCCACTTAATTAACTAACTTCCTTGTCATACATTATTATGTTACATTAACTACCAATTTTTCTCAAACCAAAACACAGGACTGGGCAACACAGCAAAGTTTTTACTTGCCCAGGGGCCCTGCTAATAAATGTAATAGATTTGTCCACTTGTGAAGAAATACAAAAATGTAAGCTTCCATATTTATTTTGGTGAGCAATGCTAAGATTCAGTGAGATATGCTAATGTTTGCTTCTGCTTAAGTGAATAAATGCGAAAGCAAATTGGAAAAAGCTCAATGGTTTGTTTGTTACTACACCTTTATGCATTTGGTGTAATTGTCAGCATTTCTTGTGGCCGGGACCAACGCTAGTCACCCATGCACCTCTGCTACTGTCACATGCATGTAATGTGTTTAGCTCAAACGTTCAGACACGCTACCATATATATCACAGTAACACAACAACCTGCCCACTCTCTCTCTCTCTCTCTCACATAAAACTGTAAAATGCATTTCATCTGTATCTGGTTTCCACGCAGTGATGAGTCGCTTGCAGCTGTGTAAGCGGCGCCACTCTTAACCTAAGGCCCTGATAACTATCAGTAATTTGCATGCCTATTTCTGTATGTGGCCACACTGCAGCCCTTATTCAAAAAGCCGTGGCCCAGGCTGTGATGACGTGCTTCTCCGCAGCACTCAAAAAATTACAGTCACTGACAGAAAGACAAAAGTGTCACACACCACAGCATCCAAAACTATGCTAGTCACCTGCATTAGTTTACACGTGCTAAAAAGGCAACTAAATCCATCCAGATTAGTGTATTCAAAACTGCACACTTCTTATACATAATGTAGGAAAGCGTGTTCTGCTTTAATTCTCTGGCCTTGTTCTCTTTTCTGGGTAAAATCGCAGAGCTTACTACACAGTTCATCCAAAAGGTCAGTGTTTCACTAGCAGGAAGTGCTTCCTTAGCTCAGTGTTATTCATGGTATAAATCATTCCTAAGAATTATTACACCAACTAAACGATATGAATTATGGGTTTCTATTCGCAGAAACTCCAATTCAACAAAGATGAGGTGGTGTGTCATAGGACACTGTGTAAGTTTACAAAACTTTACTCACATCAGCTGTTATTTCAGAAGCGTCAGCACTAACTAGCTAGCTGTAACGCAACAATATCTTTGCGTGATGGGACAGGGAACACAATGGGACATGGACATGACGAATGGATTGTGGTAGAAGATGAAAAACACCTCACGCTATATATGAAAGTCACACATTACCTTTGGCTTCTTCTCTTAGTTGTCTCGCAAGTTTAGCCAGGCAAACACA
Source organism: Ictalurus furcatus (assembly GCF_023375685.1). Taxonomy (NCBI): domain Eukaryota; kingdom Metazoa; phylum Chordata; class Actinopteri; order Siluriformes; family Ictaluridae; genus Ictalurus; species Ictalurus furcatus. The sequence goes on from NC_071256.1 coordinate 11,758,255, forward strand.
CTCCTAACACACCCTGTTGCCAAGAGAGATTGGGAAAGGGAGTGTTAAACAAATAAACACGCGCACACACACACACAGAGGTATATATAGCGTATATGCATACACACACATGAACAACACAACACATCGTCTCTAAGGTATGTGGCATCAAAAGGTTTCTGTTCTGGCTCTTTACAGTATTAACACAGATTTAACACAAAGTACAGAAACACTAGTATTCTCAGTCTGAATTACAAACACCCTCAGTCTTGAGAAAACTGTCCTCAACTCAGTCCTCTGTCTCCTATCCACTTCTCAAACAGCCAACTTCTCAAACTTCCACATCAACAGCCAGATCATTAGTGACATTCCACCTCCTCCGCTTTCTCTTTCTCCTGCCACTATTCTCTCTTGCACCCAAACCTGATGGCCCACCTGACACAGTATCCTCCTGCTAAGGGTCTCCAGGAAGGAACCGGAAATGTCCAAAAAAGTCAGCACTGATGAGCCAGTCGTGTCAAAATCCAGTCCGGCACGGTGCACGAAGATATTTCCCACCTACTTAATGCAGCCCTCCATCCCTAACAACCTTTCTGGGTCCGTGACTCTAGCTCTCTTTGCTTGCTTGAAGGAAGAAGTAGCACAACAGGAGGAAAAAAAATCATTGTGTTTTCTTTAAGCCAATGCCGGTCAGGGAGATGGAGATGGGGATGGGGATGGGGGGCTCCAATCGCATGAAAAGGCAGACATGCAGCGGCGGCCGGCAATAGTCGAGCACTGAAGTACGTTTCAGCCTGTTGCTGCTTCAGAAAGTGAAAAAAGGAAGGGGGAGCAAGAGAGTCAGGTAATGAGAGAAAGACTACCTCATTTTCAAAGCAGGAAGAAGGGGAGGCCGCGAGTGTTTCCTGTGGTGCAGACGAGGTGAGCAAGGATGTCATAGGCAGCATTCATTCTGTCAAGGTGTCAGAACAAATGGTGCTTGAGACGCTCTTTGTCCGCCTTGGATAAGAGTGCTCCTCTGTCAGCCTCCATATACTGTATAATCCAGAACTAAGACTACATAAAAATATAGCATTCTATATGGGTCAGATGGATCAGCCGTTTATTTTAAGATGCACTAAAAGACATGAGTAAAGGCATTTTTATAGTGAAATAATTTTTTAATTTGATCTGTTTACTGTTGTTCATATCTGCCAGCCTAAACTATTTAGGCAAACTAATGAGGAAAACCACAATCAGAACATAAATCCAAAGGTATCTACTGTGTGGCACCGAACTGATCTACTCTGAACTGTCTTGTTTACCAAACCACTCAAGATACACCTTCCATATCCCACTCTAAAGAACCGCCACAGAATTTAGCAAAATTAACCACAACTGGTGCAGCACGGTGCACTTGGTTGTGTTTTGCTACACTGTCACTGTGGAGAGAATGAGGAACAGAAAACTAAAAAAAGTGACAAAAGCTTTGTGCAACATATAGCAAGCAGCAAATGCAAGGCACGATGCAAATTTGTGAGGCGTTGCTAGGCTGCAGATCATGCCAGCACTGCAAGCATATTATGTTGCACAGACTTTACTGAGGCTGAACAATTCACATAACCTGTGGAGGCCATGATATATTACTTATCTATTATAGGAGAACCAACAGAGTTCCCCACCAATCTAGACTATATATCCAAGGGAGAGACACTGCAATCATGCAGTGCAAGAATAATGACCTTGTTCACATCTACTGTCCATCTGATAAAAGTGGAGCATTAAGAGGCGCCACTGAGAAAGTTTTAATGGAGTGTTTTGTTCAGGCAAATGAGTATAGCCAGATTAATGTATAAAGTATTTAAAGTATTGAAAGGCACCATATACAATCCTGCTTTTTAAAAAAAAAAAAAATCAAGACAGTGTTTCATTGTATAAGTCACACTGTTGCCCCAGCACTTTAATTTTCGATAATATCTCTAAAACAATGCCTCAGAGATCAGTAAATGTATAGTGCTGTTCAACAGTGTAGTTGAAACATTTGTCAGTTGAACATCTAGTACCTCTCATATATACGTATGTACCCACTTTAATTTTTCATAACTTGTTATGTAGTGGTCATTTTTCAAAATATCATGTGGTGCAACCGTCCAACCATTAGTACCATTTTGAACACTTGCTTGAAATTGCTTCTTAATCTTTTCATTTTTTTGTTATTTTACCATATTAAGCACAATTTCAAAAGTGCTTTGCATTACTGACCAACCCTGAAATCATTTTGCCTTTCATAGCTCTTTCATAATTCACTAACAAAAGTTCTGTTGTTCATGTTACAAAAATACCATCTGGTGCAACCATGAAGAAAATTACAGGGTTCTCTAAAACTTTACTTGATAGTAGCATATAGCAAACATGTAATAGATTCTCATTTAGTTTGAGGCTTTGTCGTTCTTAATGTTGTCCTGCAACACCAAAATCTACCACTGCTGCTTTACACCTCCATCCATGTAATGCATTGATATACAATATTTGTCTAGGAGATTTCAGTGCAGGTTTGTTCTGTTTGTTCTATAGAGTTCTTCTGATCATTTAGTGTGATCCCCCAATCATGTGCTGTAACCAGTAATGGCAGTAACTAAGGGGGGAACAACTAAGTTCTGTGGCTGAAATATTAATCATTGGCATGGTATGCTTAAGTGGATACTAGTCTGCTAAAGTGGATACTGCTTAAGTGGATACTAGTTTGTAAAGTGTATTTACCCAGGAGGCAGTGCAAAATGTCGAACTTTATTTAGGAAATTATTTAGAGAGTACTATTATTATTATTTGGAGAGTAAATCAAAGTTGCACCACATGATCATTTTTAAGAACATGGACAATTAAAGTTGACAAAAAAGTGCTAAATTCACATAACTGCATGTTTTATATAAATATATGTGTACACCACATTCTAACTGTTTCAAAATCTTATTTGTCAGTGACCCTACTGCAGGAGTACAAGGTATCTGGGTCTCTGTATGAGTGCAGTGAGAGTTCTGTCCACACTCATTAAGTTTAAAAGGTTGCTGTCAGACTCTTTAACCATGTGTCTTGTCTCCACTCCTGCTTGTGGTTTTAATGGACAGGATATCAATACATAGCCAAGATTGGACAGCTGTCCAGTATGGGGACTTGTGCAGGTTATGTTGTTCTTTTGGCACCATCCAAACTGAACCTACAACACACTGCGGCTGTAATGAAAACCAGAAACCTTCGAGGCCAAGGCCATGGTTTTTGACTAAATAATAGTGAGATGCTCCCTTCAGGTGAGGGGAAAAACCTTGCCCCTAGTTCACACATCATTGACAAACCAAATCTAGTCTGTATCATCAGTGTTACAGTCACTGTACTGGTCTGTAGTGGTGAAGCAGGAGCTCAGTTTTTGCAGACAATGTTGTCTGTTTACCGATCAATCTATGTCCCTTTCCTCATCTATGATCACATGCTGTGGGTAGTGACTGAAATAATAAGGTCATGAGTACAGGCCGTATAAATGAGGTTCCTCCTGCAGGGAAAAAAGTCCATCCCAAGCACTGCGAACATTCCTTTCGCTTCTCGCAACCCCAAGCCTTAACCAGCCTACATTTTTGAATTCCAGATTTATAATATAGGACTACTGTAACATTTGAACATTTCATTATGTCAGTAAAATAAGTGACTAAAAGCTAAAGCAATATTCTTTGCACTGACTTACCAGTCTAGTGCAGGGTGAACTTGCCTTTCTTGTCACACCTTTTCAAAAAGTCAGGAGGTGTGTTTGAAAAGGTGTGCCTATTTCAGCTGTCACATCCAGATTCGAACAACTCATAAGGAATAAAACACTGGGCCATGTTGTTATAGGAAAATAATCCACACTGGGCTGGTGTGATACCGCCCAATATGAGGCAGAGCAGCCTGGTTTATACTGGACTCATGACTTAACCACACTGACAAGCTCTGATTCTTTTTAAAATGTTCTGCTGTCATTGTGATTGCTGTCATGATCTGCATCTCAAATGGAAAACTCTGACCTCTGACATTCAAATATATTTACTAATATAGAAAATCCAGAAGACTGCTACTGGAAAGAGATCTTTTAGTAGGATTGAAGGCAACATGAGAGGTTTTAAAAATTAAAACACTAAATGTAATAGGAAAACCAGTTAGTGTTAGTACTCAACAGCAGTCTAGAATAGTGCAAAGTATACTATTTGAGACACAACACTAGTTTGTTTAACGAAGGTAGCTGGAGAGGGAATGGAGGTACTGACCACTAAACAATTCACTGCTAGTACAGTGAGAATTACTTAGGTGCTGAATTATCATCCTACTAATAAAACAGTGCCTGAGATTATACCTAAAAACTCAACCAGTGTCCGGAAAACCCTGAAATAGCTTCCCTTCCTGAGGAACCTCCACTCATCTCCAAACATCAAAGACAGGAATAAATTAAATTATCAGGCAAATAGAACCTGTGGCACTCTTACATGCAACAGTTCTAGATGTCCCACGTGTAGTTGTTGTGAGCATGGGAGCGTGACTTGAGGAAATGTAAGGAGAAGGAGCTCATCTACACACTCAGAACTTTGGAACCGCATGGAATGTATGTCATGCATTAACTACAGCTATTACATCATCAAGCGTCCACTGGTTTCCGATATACTGAGACATTTTGGGAATTCCCATCCCCAACACATTATACAGCTCTTAAATCCACAAGATGTTCCTTCACTTTTCCTCTTTTCACTTATTGGATTTTGAGACTGTCCCAGTTAAGCTGAACCATGCTGTCTCAAAATAGAAGACTGGAAAATCATAAACCTTGATTTCTGTTGTGACATGAGGATTGTTGGGTATGAATGAATACATGGACATGGTCTCCTTGCAGAACCAGTTCAGGTGGGTGGTGGTGGTGGTGTAATGGTGTACAGAGTGTTTGCTTGGCACACATTGGGGCTTTTATCAATACCAATCAAGCATCATTTGAATGCCACAGCCTATTTGAGAATTGTTTCTGAACATGTACATCTATTTACACCCACAGTTTACCCAATCATGTGATAGGCACTTCCAGCACGATAACACTCCGTGACACAAAGCACAAAGTCATCTCAAACTGGTTGAATGAACACGACAATGAGTTCAGTCGTCTCCGCAGATCTGAATTCAACTTTGGCATGTGGCAGAACGAGAGATTCATGAGCTTCATGAATGTGAAGTTGACAGCAGTTATGTGATGCATTTATGACTCTCAAAGAACCTTGTGGATGTATATCATTTCACAAGTGTAAATGCTTGGGACAGAAGAGAATAATATGTTCTAGAAATAAATTTAAAAAAAAAAAACTTAGATGAATAAAAAAAATATATAATTTTAAAAAGCTATGTCTTCCAAAGAATGCACTGATATACACTGCCATAAATTCTAAAACCACCCTTATTGTACAAATATTACAGATCATTTTTATAGCATTTTTTTTTTTACATTAATACAGTATAAGTTAACTCACACATACTGTATTCGTAAATCACGACAGTCATTTATCAGCGGTTATCACAGGATCTGTGCTCCATTGATAAAGATGATTGATGAAGATGTTTGGAGCTGAATATAAATGCGCTGCTAGGAAACGCATAATACTGATATCAGATCACACACTTACACTGCTACAAGTGTTACCTTGGGGTTAGGATGCAAATATCCAGGCTAAAATTACGAAGCACTGAATTAAAACACCACAAGGCCTGCAATTAGATCATAATCAATTAGCAAATCTAAAGCGCCTCACTAGAAATGATTGGGAATAAGAGAAGGAAACACGCTGTGCTGTCGGTTCAGCATCAAAACACGAGACACTTGCTTGTTCTTTCAGAAGTGGAATGAACTTGAATACAGTCGGGTGGCAACGACAGCTGCCCTTCAAGAGTCCCCCTAGAGTGTCCCCCGCTCACTGACGGAGAACACGTCATGGAACATTCCCGGAACGAGCCAGCGTCCCACCCACCTTAACCCAGGCACGCACACACATACACACACACCTGACAGACAATCTATGTACACAGTGAATTTCACAACACCTTTATAAGTAACAATGAATGTATTAACTACTACTACTAATAAAATGATCCCTGCCCGAACGCACGCGCTATGCAGTGAAGCCGCTCCCGGTCCCTGTGCAAATTCCTCGGGATATTACGCAGCATTCCCGCTTTCCGCGCACAGGCAAGTGGGTATTCCCCCAAAAGCCGGATTATTCCAATAAGCACAAAGCGCACGCACTGGTACAGAACCGCGCAGGGAAGAAGCAGCTCGAGCTCAGGCGTGTAAAGAGTTCGTGCTCTTACCGATCTGTGATCACGATTGTCTTTACGGAGCAGCGTCCCAGAACATCCCGAACACACCGAGGAATGTCAGTCCGCCTCGCCTCGCCTCGCCTCGCAATCAGCCGTTCCTTGGCCGGGTGTAACAGGATGTGTGGAGTTTCACCGTGTCTGGATGATGGGGAACGCGAATGGAAAGTCGGACAGGTGATGCACAGAAAGACGGCGCGCGCACTGCCGTTCCACGAACGTTCACGAGTGTTGAGAGTAAACAGTCCAGTTCGTGACGGGTGTTTTTGTTTGTTTGTTTTGCTTTGCTTCCTGCTCGAATCGAAGCCAGAGAAGGAGCCTGGATGGAATGGAGGGGGAAATAGACTGGGTTATTCCTAGCACCGCTTCCCAGAATAGAAAAAAAAGAAAGAGAGTGAGAGAGGGAGGGAGTGCGCGCGAGCGCAGGAGAATAAAAGCTACAGCGTGAAGGTGTGAGCGCGCGTGCGTCAGAGAGAGTGTGTGTGTGTGTGTGTGTGTGTGTGTTTGGCCCGTGATGTCATCGGATCCCCCAGCGCGCGTCCGTCCCAGAGTGCAAGAGAGCGAAACCAGGCCCCGTGGTCCGGTTACTCGATCCGCCTCGCCTACCCGATCTGCGCCGCGCCGCGCATCGGGTAGCCATGCTGTTCCACGCTTGCGCAAAAACGTCACACGTTACGAAATTGCGGTTATGACGTGCAAAAACTTCATTACGCACTTTTATCATGACATGAAGTATAAAAAAGAATGAAGTTCAAAAGTTTGTTGCTACAAATGGCACGAAGTGTGGGGTGGGAGTGGGAGTGGAGGTGGAGGTTCAAAACTTCCAGCATTTTTGCTTTCTTGATACAAATCCTGAAATACATTTAAGATGAACTGATTAAGAATTTTTGGATTTTTTTTATAGCTCTTGATTCATATAGAATGTTATAATGTCCAATGTCCATAATGTCCAATTTTCTATTCAACGTGTAACACATCAAACCCACCACTTAAACTATCCAAGTCTTTAATTCAGACTTTTAAAAATAAATTCATTATTCCGGTTACTAAAATCTGCTGTTATCATGTAGCTGTTCCTAACAGCATTAATATACTTTTATATACAGTTGTATATATGACTGCTGTAATGTAGTGAAATAACTTGCGTGTGCTGTACAGATCAGATAAATCTGTGTTGTTGTTTTTTTTTAAATAATAAAGTATGGTGAAAATAAGGCAGGGACATGGATCAAGTAACCACACCACCTCATCTGGTCATCTACAGTAAACCCAGCTGGAGGAGGAATCACATAGCGCATGACGCATAAATGATCCTGCTGATGTGCTGTGTATCTACTTCCTCCTGAACCAATCTTTGCAATATATCTTAAAACAGAAATGGTTATGTACAGTGTAGATAGTCCTACACTGTCTGCATTTAAATTTTCCCTTTATTTGCCAGTTTTAAGGTCTGAGATTCCAGCAAACCACAGTGAGAGCCATTATCTCTATATGGAGAAAACTTAGTTCCGTGTTGAATCTTCCCAGAAGTGGCTGTCTTACCATAATTCCTCCATGAGCACATCGACGACTCATATAGGAAGTCAAAAAAGAACAAACATCTAAGGAACTGCAGACTTCTATTGCCTCAGATAAGGTTAACATTTCTGATTGTACCATTAGAAAGAGACTGGGCAAATATGGTATCCATGTATGGGAAAGCGGGAAGGCAAAAAACACTGCTAACTAAAAAGAACATAAAGGCTCATCTCACATTTGAGAGAAAAAACACCTTGATGCCCTCCGAAAGCCTTTTGGGATAATGTTCTGTGGACTGATAAGTCAAAAATGGAACTTTTTGGAAGACATGACCTAAAGCTAACATAGCATTCCACAATAAGAGCATCATACCAATATGTAAAACATGATGGTGGTAGTGTGATGGTGTGGGGATGCTTTGCTGCTTCAGGTTGACATTTCTGATGGATAATTTATGGAGCTATGTATTCTGCTCTGTTCCTGAAAATTCAGGAGGAGAATATCTGGTCATCAGTCAAATAGGGTCATGCAAATAGGGTCATGCATCAAGAAAACAATCTGAAGCACAAGAGCAGGTTCACCAGCGAATGTCTCAAAAAATTATATTAGAGATATTTGATTGCAGCTAAAGGTGGCACAACCATATATTAAGTTTAGAGTAGAATCACTTTTTCACACAGGTGATATAGGTGTTGCATACACTTTTTTTTTTACCTGGATAAATGAACTGATCATGTAAAAATGTGTTTTGTATTTCGTAGTAATCTCTTTATCTCATAGTACATTTTGTATGAGGATCTGAAACCATTTATTGTGAGAAATATGCAAAATAGAGGAAATCAGGAGGGAGCAAGTCAGATAGTTATCAACTATTTACAGTTGGTGGCCCATACTTTCTTTTTTACACGGGTTAGAATGTGGCCCAGCTGTCTTCCTGATGTTTTGAGGCCTTTGTAATCATTTTGTTGCAATCATACATTATGTAGTTTCTTCAAACACATCTTCGCTAGCTCCAGATTATAATAGCTGATGTTGTATGTGTGAAGGATTTTATTCAATTTCATTTATAATTCAATCAATAATTTTTATTGAATTATTATACGTCAATGCAGGTTGCTCAGACCCTCAACTGCATAGAAAAGGAAGACCCAAACATTTGTGTGAGGTTCTTAGCTGGAGGGAGGTGTTCTACTGATTTCTTAAAATAAATACTTCTAAAATCCAGCTTCTGTGAGTGCAAACATGGTGCAGGGCATCAAGGAATACAGGTTTTGTTCAAAAGTCTCAATGAAAGTGTGTGTGTGTGTGTGTGTGTGTGCGTTGGCTGTCTGCGTATTGTGTTAAGTGGACTATGACCTAGGCCAGAGTGCCTTGTGTTACCAATAATGTTATCTATGACCTGGAATCCCTCCTACTCTCTCTCTCTCTCTCGCTCTCACTTTTTTTTTAGGCAAGGGCATCACCAAAGGGATCACACTGCTAGGTAAATCAATGTAGGCATGGGAACTGGGCTTGGAGACAATTTCACAGTCGACTGCGCTGTCCCTTCACAGTGCACAAGAAGGAAATCTGCTTTTTTTTGACCCTCAGGCCATGTTTCAGCAGTGTCTATTAACACATAATGCAGAATGCGGTTGCTGGTGTGTCTGCATGCAACGTGGAGTCATTTTCTCCAGTAAACATTATGGATATTCCCACTGAACTAAACTATTAATCATCAGTTAAATAGTGAAAGAAAAAAATGAAGAAAAAAAAAAACGCTGACAGAAACGATAGCTATTATCACATTCCTGGTTGTGCTATTTTGTTATGTGAAAGTGTGATCGGTATTACACATATTTTGAGAGGTGTGACACCCTATCATGGGACCTATATGTGTCATCCTTGGCTTACGTAGATTATTATTTTTTATTTTTTTATGTTCACATGCTGATTGCCTTATGTGCAATAAATAAATAAGTACATATCCCACATACAGAGTTTTGGCTGAATTACCTGTTAACCAGTGTGATCTCTTTAATAGGAGCATTTCTGCAGAGCTTTACACTTATCTGGAATGAATTTTTGGCAAGATGTCACTGGCAAGCCCAGACTTAAGAAACAGTTCTCTTACAACCCCTACATCTCTTTACTCTCGGAGAAGTCACTTAACAATGTTATGAAACACGCATCCACTCCCTCCTTCCCCCTCTCTCTCTCTCTCACACACACACACACACACACACACACGCAGGGGTTAAAGTGAGCACCCCAGTAACTTGGAGATGGGAAAAATATGAGTCTTCTGGTTTTACCTGTCTCTTGATAGCAGGACTCAAACTCATGTCACAGAAACAATAAGGTCCAATCATGTTTCACAGGAAGAAAGTAAGAGCCAATCATATTATCGAGATATATTCTCTAAATCACTTCAGATCAAGTTGATTTTTAAAAGTGCTAGTCATTAAACTGCCCATGTTCATTTTTTTATCAAACTTGTCATGATATGTGTAATAATCCTACCTTTAATTAAGTTCTCATCATGTTAAAAGTTTGTTGATCGGATTATGTGTAAATGTAGCTCGCTTGTTGGATTATATTGGTGATTAGGTTAGCAGGATAGTCCATAGTGTAATCAGATCTCACAAACACACGTTTGATGCTAGATTTGATGTGAAAACTACAATCTAAATGAATGAAGTATTTTACTGCAACGTTTCATTTTAACTGGGCCTAATTTATCAATCTTTTAGTATTGTTGTGTGTGCAGGGGCGGCTGTGGCTCGGGTGGTAGAGCGGGTTGTCCACTAACCGTAGGGTTCGCTTCCCGGCCCACATGACTCCACATGCCGAAGTGTCCTTGGGCAAGACACTGAACCCCAAGTTGCTCCCGATGGCAAGTTAGCACCTTGCATGTCAGCTCTGCTACCATTGGTGTGTGTGTGTGAATGGGTGAATGAGACACAGTGTAAAGCACTTTGGATAAAAGCGCTATATAAGTGCAGAACATTTACCATTTATGTTTGCTTAAGTCAAACCGAATAAGAGGTTTCAGAAAGGCTGACTGGGTGCGTATGTTGATCACCTGTAAGGTTCCTGACACGGCTCATTTGCATGTAGTGACCTCCATAAAATTCAATAAAAGGTCAAGTGCACAGGGCTAGAAACACTAAATAATGACTAAACAGTGAAAGAAAAGGCAGTTAGGCAGAAGTGGAAGTTATTTTGACTCACTTCTATGCCAAAAAAAAAAAAAAATTATCAGTGTAAGCAACTGAAAGCGTCCAAATATAGAGACATTTAGATGTGAATTAAGTAAGGTGAAAAGAAAATGGTGTGACATGAAACTGGAGGAGAAAAAAAAAGTTCTACACTGTACCCAGGTGATCATGCAGTCCAAGCACGTGACACAGGGAAACAGCTATTTTTAAATTGTATTTAGTGAATGGAACTGATGCAGAGTTAAAAGGAGATCCCGTGGTAAAAGGAACTGATTTATAAGCCAGTTTTCATCCTCTGAAAAAATCATACTAGTCTTTAAACATCCTTTCACTCATAAACATGACCTTCCATCAGCTGAGACGTTTGTTTACGGCTTACGGCCATGTCATGATTGAATGATTAGTTTTAATTTTCTTGATTTATGGGTTTGTGCTGGCTCCCTTTTTTTTTTCCATTATTCTTCATGTAATAAAATAAAATGACTGGTTCTCACCACAAGTTCTCGATGATGCACTGAGTCCCTGACCTAGTGAACAGGCATGAGAATGCATTTTTGATAGAGACTCCAAAACTCTTCTATATGTCACTCTGGATAATGGGGTCTGCTAAACGCTGTAAATGTAATAAAAATAAATGAAAATGAATTTAAGCTCCACAGTATATTCCAGATAGAGGATAAAAGTGCAGGAATCCATGTGAATTACATGATTTGATCATGATGAGTCGATCAAGTCTATGTTTACATTAGTTAGTCTGCATAAATTAACTTACTGTCAGTATGCATAAATTTACACACACTCATGAGCATGAGTAGGATACGAACATTTTTTTCTGAAATTACAGGATATTTATGAATACCAAATTTCTTGTTGAGATGCTCGTATGAATGATTTACAAATAAACCCGTTCGTATCCAGCTTAATAAATGAGGCCCATTATGTCCAAACTCATGTGTGAGTTCTAACCGAAATTGCAAGTTCTTCTGTTTCACGATTTTTCAAATTCCACTTTAACCCCTCCACACACACACACACACACACACAGAACCTTAGGACATGTCTGTTTCCAGTACAGACCTTATAAAGCCTCAGCAACAGAAACTGTCAGCGATTACTCACTGGAATTAAAGTCCCACACCCCGTTTTATGCTTTTCTTCTGCCCTAAGAATAATGCACTATTGTAGAGCCCTCTTCTTGCTAAACTACACACTCGGTGCCACGTCATTCTCTGGAATCCCAGCTCCTCTTGCTTTGCTGCCAGGAAATTACATAAGAACAGATTTCACCTGATAAAGGTCAATCTTGACTGCGTTATAAAGTAGGTTGCCAATAGTAAAACCTCACCCTGAGACGTTCCTTCATGTTTCATCTTATCTATTTGGTCATAAAGCACAGCTCACTATCTCAGAGTATATAGTAAAAGTATAGCCATATGGTAAGGGGACAGTATCTGCACCAGTAACCTTTCGACAGAGCAATAAAACAGAACTCCGTATGCATTATGGTCTGGCCTAATAGCCTAGGCCAGTGTGTTGTCAAGCACCATGTGCATCGCCTGACGTGTAGCCTACATCAGAAAAATCTTTAATATCCCAAAGGAATTTGTAAAGGGACTATAATTATCATATATGGCTCCCCATCTTTTTTACTTGCATTTTCCTAAATGTGCAAAATGTCTTGAAGCAATTTCCTCCTGTGGCTGGACAGTGACACTGCAAGACACAATCTGACCTGAGGGAATCCTAGATTGTTTTGTTTACACTGTCACCTAGGCTACTTGTCATATTTACAAAATTCATATTCATATTGTATCACATCTTGATTTTAAAATACAGTCATACAATCTTGTTATACAGGTTTAGAGCTGTGAATCACGTTGACTGAAAAATGTACTTATTTGTTTCAACATAAAGCTCCTGGCGCCATACAGAAATCTCTCTGAGGAAGCTTATCAACCTTGAGCAAGATACTGTTGTTATTTTCTTTTCACATAAGACGATTTTCTGGGATCCTTTGTACAGTGTGTTCACATTTTCTCAATATGTCAACCAGTTTTTAAACAGTTGGTGACTTGGAAAAAAAATCTAGTTGTAGATTTGGCAAATGGAAACAGGAAGGAAACTGTTAATCTAATCCTTCAGACATAACCTTTACGCACATATAGTTCCCTGTGCCAAGGCCAGAGTCATCAACATCCCTACAAGACACAAAAAAAACAAAAAAAACAAGCTCTCTCCAGCCCACGTCTTGTGTGACCGCTGATATTCTAAATTACACACGTCTGTACCAAACATCATTAAAATGTTGGCCTCAGAAAAAGGAAACTCTGTGCGCTCACGGAACATAGTGACGGTCAAATGGTATGTCAAAGTAGTACACCATACAAACATACTGGATTTGTTAATCTGTATGTAGAACCTGGTGTGTGTGTGTCAGTATGAGAAGGAAGACTTTTGACACAGCTTTGCAATTTTGACACAGCTTTGTGCTTCTTTTATTTTAGTTTTTCAATGTGTGGTTTTTTTTTTTTTTTTGGCAAGAGCACTTTTTAGCGAGCTTCTCTTCCACTTCCCAAAAATCAAGCTAAACCAAAATCCACTAAACCATTCATGGCTTGTCAAGTTCCACTAAGTTCAAGTTCAAGATGAGTGTTGTGTCAGCTCCGCCAACTCCACCGCTCTCTGGCTCTCTGTGGAAACTTGAAATGCTGGAACCTGAACATGCCAGATACCAACAAGTCATCTGCACCAAGTGAGCGGCAAGTGATTTCATGCAGTGGGGCCATTGGAGTGGGGGAAAAGAGGTGAGAGGGGTAAAAGGGGCGCCCTAACAGGTAGTTTCAGAGGACGAGGACCACACACTTGAGGGCCAGGCACTCTTTCTCTATCGTGCTGTACTTCAGCCAGCCCTCTGTGCAATGAGTTGGTCTACAGAACAAAAAGGAGAGCGAAGTCAGGAGAATGCTACAGCGGGCCCCCACACTAAACCGTGTTTATCTGGCAAAAAGCCTGTCTACACAGCCCCGCCCACTGGACTGGATCGGGGCTCTTTTTTTTTAGTGAGATCAGTCCACAGCCTGGTGATATACAAAAAATACAGTAAAACCTATTATAAGAGCCAGCCAGCCCTTAGCACTGCCTCACCCCTATTTGGTCAGGAGTCTTGGGCAGGCTGTAATTGCCACCATTTTCTCAGTTTGAAGATGCACCTACCCATGGTCAAAGTGGAAGCCCAGATACCATAATTCCACCCTTCCAATTGCACACGACTTTGCTCTTTTTTAATGATTATATCATGGGGGTGCATGGTGGCTTAGTGGTTAGCACGTTCGCCTTACATCTCCAGGGTCCGGGGTTCGAGTCCCACCGGGCCATGTGTGTGGAGTTTGCATGTTCTCTCCGTGCTGCAGGGGTTTCCTCCCCCAGTCCAAAGATGTGCATGGTAGGCTGATTGGTGTGTCTAAAGTGTCCGTAGTGTATGAATGGGCGTTTGAGTGTGTATGTGATTGTGCCCTGTGATGGACAGGCTCCAGGTTCCCCCACGACCCTGAAGAAGGAGTAAGCGGTAGAAGATGGATGGATTATATCATGTAAATATGCATCAGCATATGTGCAGTATAAATATTTAGTCCATAAGATGTTGAAACATGGCTGGGGCTCCAAACTAACTAAATAGAAGGCTGACAAATTGGTGTAACTTAAAGGAGTGGAAAAAGCTGTTTTGTTCTCGGAACATTGGAGACAAGGGAATCTGTGAAATTCCAATGTTGAAAAAAAATGTGCCATAAAAAAGTGAGACAATCAGACCAACCTGTCAGCATCAAGACCATGGGGCTGCTCCAATCACTAAAGGACTCCCTGATTACTTCCGTGTTGAGCCTTGAGTTCATCCCAAAATACATTATTTTGTGTTCGGGTAAATGATAGAGCCAGCTGTGTATAACCATGCCTGGGGGAGTCTAAATGTGGTGTTCTAGGAGTGTTGTGTGAGTGAGTAGAGGCAAATAAAAGCCTGGGTATTTCTCTTGTGACCTGGAAACCTGTGCTCTTCACTGGGGACTGGGATAGGCCATGTGTTTTAGGTATACCGCCAGTCCCAGCTCCTCCCTCTCGGGAACCACCATCACCATAACCATATGAATTGCATGAACTCCATGGTTTCAGGAGATTGAGGTGGTATATTTACAGTACGCTTCTATCTGTTCACCTGTGACCTTAAAGGGCCCTTGCCACTTCATGCGTAATTTAGACTTTGATGCAGGTAATAATATGAACACTTTGCTGAACAAATTATTGTGTTCCCCTGTCATATAGTCGGAACTGTCACTCTTGAGCCAGACACAAATTCTACTGTGTTAGTTGTCCCAAGGTGTGGAGTTTTGCTCTCAGGACCAGAAATATAATGAATTTCAGTTTTACCAGTTGAAGGTCTGTCTTCTCAATTTTCCTTAGTGAAATCTAATACATTGCAGAGCTTGTGCATGTACTGTATATTTGAATGGGGAGAACCCTGCAGAGGTTTGTGGGGACCTCTCATACTGCAAATAACGGAGGTTCAGGCCACTTAACCCAATTCTGAGCTTCATCATGAACAAACTAAGGAATTATGTTTTAAAGGTCTGTTTAAACTGCTTGGGGGTAATAAATACCAGTGCAAATTGATTTAATCCCTAATAATTAATATACAGTGGATATAAAAAAAAGTCTACACACCCCTGTGATGTAAAAAACAACAACAAAAAACCAAGATAAATCATATCAGAACCTTTTCTACCTTTACTGTGAAATTGCAACATATAAATTAAAGTGAAGAACAATAAGAATCATTTTGGAGGGAAAAATGAAAAAGAAAAAAGTACAATAACCTGGCTGCATAAGTTTGCACACCCCTAAACTAATACATAGTTGAAGCACCTTTAGATTTTATAACAGCTTTCAATCTTTTTAGGTAAGAGTCAATCAGTTTAGCACATCTTAACTTAGCAATATTTTTCCATTCTTCTTTGCAAAAGCATTCTAACTCTGTCAGATTGGCTGGGCATCTCCTGTGCACAGTCCTCTTCAGATCACCACACAGATTATTGATTGGATTTAGGTCTGGACTCTAGCTGGGCCATTCCAAAACCTTAAACTTGTTTTGGTGAAGCCATTCCTGGGACATTTTTCTTTGTAATTATGCTTGCTGTTGTCTATACATACACAGGATGTTCATACCGGGCATGCTTCCATCAGAAAAATATAAGTTTATAGTTCTTTATTATCTGGTACAGATAATGGTCTCAGACTCATGTCTAGAGAAATTTAAATAACACTTCTTAATACCAAAATTATACTGTAGCTTGGCTTCTAGTTTTTAGAATCATTTAAACCATAAAAGGTAATAAGGATTGTGTATTGAGAGGAGTTTTATTTTAATTTTACTCTAACCAACAGAGGCTCATCGTTCTCATGTTTGTTTGCCCAGCTTTTTGCTGGCATGGCCTTCTTTTTGAAAAACGGCTCCATGGAGAGAAGATTAACTTCCTTGTCACCAGCTTCCTACCAGTGAATGCATTCTGTTTGCACATCTCTCTTCAGCAAGGCCCGCTCTTCTCACCTTTCTATCAAAAGCCTTAATAATGGACACATGCCTCAGTCAATGCTTTCTCTATATCCTGCTCACTCTCTCTCTCTGTGTATGTGTGTGTGTACATGAGTGTGCATGTATGCTTGTGATTTCTGTGGTGAATAACCATGTAGAAAAAACCTGTAGGAGCAGCAATTCAATGAAATCTGTGATTTTGTTTACATATTGTTTATTGCTTGATGAGATAATGATGAAGGCAGCAACACTTCATGCACTATCATCATCATCATCATCATCATCCAAACAACAGGAGAAATGATCACCCACATTATCAGTCGGAAATAAGCCATATATATAATTGGCTATATTAGCATATTGGAATATTGGCAAAATTCTGTATATCTGGGCTTGTGTCGCTGATATGAAGTCTCGAGATACTTTTACATGCACAAGTATATTATTACATGATATAGTCAGATATTATATTCTGTTAATCTGATTTCACTTACTGTTATACTTAATATAAAGTACTGAGAAAAATCTTAAATAAATTTTTACAACATGGTTGTACATGTAGGAGCATTACACAGAGTATATAGTTGTAATATATTATACTACCTCCAGAAAAAAACACATCAGTAGGTGAATTTGTACAATGAATTGTATGAGGTTGTGTGTGTGTTGGTGACCCATCCATGGTGTGTTCCCATTTCGTGCCCAGTGTTTCCAGAATGAGCTCGGGAACCACAGTGACCCTGACCAGGATAGAGCAGCTACTTAAGATGATAATAAACCAGGATGTATGCACAGTAAACAATAAATACATGTGCAAGTTCTGCTGGTTGATGGGTGTCTGTAAAAGGACTCATCATTGTTATATATGGCTCACATTAGGGTGATGTTATTGGCAAACCTGAGTAGTTTGACAGTTCATTAGCAGTCCTTTGTGTGCAGGAAGAAGAATAGGTAACAGAGCGCAAAGCCTTGAGGCTGGATGGTATAACTAGGTGATGGATTATAGCTCATTTACTGTAATTAGTTGTGACTACTCATTATACTCCTCAGGATCTTCTTGTGTAGAGTTGTAGTTCTGCCATACTGGATTATGATGTGTGCTGTAATTGAAGTTCAGTGACCACACGCACTCTCTATAAAGCATCGTTTTTGACCTTAAGGATGAAGATACTTTAAATAATACTATATTATTACCCATATTGCACTATGCAACCCATGTGCACTACAATTCGTAACCAATTTCTCTCCCCAAAATGTACCCAACAGGATGGACAATTTCATATTTACATAAGAATAAAATGTGTTTTATGGCCACAAAAGCCTGTGGGTATTTATGGATGTATGTGAGACAGAAATTTGCTATTTTAATACTTTAAAGCTGCATTTTTTTCGTGGTTTTAATTTGTTAGGTAATTTGTTTGATTACTCCTTTATTGCTGCACTACATAGTGTGCTATTTACAGTAGAACGTTTAAGACAGTAAATAATGAATGAATGAATGGTGGAGCAATTTCAGACACGATGTTGGCTTTTTATATGAATTCCATTAACACACTACATAATCACCATGATATAAAAACATAAGCAACTGAATAAGAAGGAAAAAAAGCATCAAAACATTGTGTATTCTATGTCATACTGAGATTGTTACTGTATTCTGATTCATAATAGACAAGTTACATAATCCAGTAAAGCTCAATTGGCATGAATTAATAAAAATTATCGTTTAAAAAAAAGAGAGAGAAAAACCCTAGGTAGACCATGCTAAAAGAATGTTTTTTTAAGTAATATTATCTATTCTAATGATTAACACTAATTAACACAGTACTGAAAGTACTGTATAATAGGTCATTTTAAAGAAAAGGAATAGCTAACAGAAACTATTCACCTTTATGCAGTTTTTAGGTGATAAAAGGCTGATTAAAGGTTTTTAATACTTAATTTGAGTATGAGATAAGTTGATGATCTCTTGGGATTTTCACACACAGCAGTCTCAATAGTTCACACAAAATGCGGCAAAAACAAACAAACATCCAGTGAGAGGTCGGAGCGGTCAGAGTAGAATGGCCAGACTGGTCTAAGCTGAAAGGAAGTAAGGCACTCAATAACCATTTTTACAAAAGTGGTCATCAGAAAAGCAGCTCAGAACACACAACATGTTGAACCTTGAGGTGGATGGGCTACAAATGACCACACTGGGTTCCACTCCTGTAGGCCAAGGACCGGAATCTGAGGCGACAGTGGGCGCTGACTCACCCAACTGGGCAGCTGAACACTGGAAATAGACCAGGTGATGTTCTTCCAAATCTTTAACTATCCAGTTTCACTGATGTAGTTTAATCACAGTTATCTGTGAGATGTGAATCCATGTACAGTCTTGGTCGTTACACTACAAGTCAAAAGTCTCCATAAAGGAGAAATTAACACTTTTTTAGCAAAATGTCTTCCAAAATGTTTCATACTTTTTCAGATAGCCTTTGACAAAAGAACATATTGAGATCATTCTCATGGCTGGATCAGGAAGCTGTCACAAGGTTGTGATGGACTTTAACTGGAAACACAGCAAGCATATCACATGACACTGTTGCCAAACTTATTAACAAATTCAAAAAGACTGGAAGTGGAACCGAGAAGTGGACAATCCACTGACAAAGGCACAACAGACGTGATGCTGGCAAACATAGTCCCCTATGGATGGAAACTTTTGGAGCTCAGTGGTCACCAACCCATTTCCTTGAGACCCAACTTCCTGTGGATTTCATCTCCAACCAAAATCTAACACAACTGTTTTAGCTAAGAACTTCTTAAGGCAATTATTAGATGGTCAGGTGGCCATCATTATGGTTGGAGCCAAAGTAGGAACAGGAACAGAGTTGCTGACCACTGCTCTAGATTGTGATGTGCGTCTTTGTTATAAAAGCTCCACCTTTCCCAAAACACAAATCGAAATGCACGTTAGCCTTCAGCCACCCTATTTTGTAGCTGCTGTATGATAGCACTGCTGAAAAAAAAAATAGAAACCATCACAGAAATACTAATGGTTTCCACTACAAATACCATTACAAACCATCAGCTAACCATTAAAACCATTACCATTATTGGTCCTTAATGGTATCCACTAGACATAACATGCCACCAATAGAAGGCAACAGATTCCCAGTAGAGACCCACAGGGATCATTACAGTTTCCGTTCAAACCGATACAATTCACATTTTAACCATTAAAACCACTACAAATTCTCTGTTTCTAATGGGTTTTTTTTTCAGCAGGGAGGGGAGAGATGGCTGGTGGATGGGAATTGGTTGAAATTGGGGAAAAACTAGGGAGGAAAGCTGGCCATATGAGAAGTCACCTTGTTTAGACCAAAACATCAACGTTTAGGCGTATGATGAACACATGCAATAATGTTTTGTGTCATCACTGCTGTGTATATGCAGAGCTGTGAGAATGTTTGCTCTCAGTTCCTCAAAAGGAATGCTTCCCCAGGACATTCTTGTCGTCATCACTCAAATCTCGGCAAATATCGCGCGCTTACTGTACGTAACGGGACAGCCCAGCGTGGCAGCTTCAGCTGTTACTATAGCAACAGCCTCCCTCCTCTCTCCTCTCTCATGCTACCTCATCCAGCATCTCTTCCTTCCTCCTTACCGACACAGCAGCGGTAGGTAACAGCAGCGCCGGCGCGTCCACCACAACGGAAAATAAACATGGCGCTCATTCCTTCCCAAATCCTAAGAGTAGCCATACTCCTGTCGTATTTATCCATCATCTGCAATTACAAAGCCATAGACATGCCCGCGCATCAGACATACGGCGGTAGCTGGAAGTTTCTGACGTTCATAGATTTGGTAAGTGTTCCTCCAAACCCAGCGAATGTTTATTTATTCGGCACGCATCTCTGACAACTGAAAAACAAATGCAGGTCCCGGAGATAAACATGCAGTCCCACTGTGTAAGGCTAGGCTTCCTGACTGTCTATAAACTGTCCACTGGCTGTGATTCAGAGTGCAGTAAGACATCACGTCACAGGCCATAATAAACCTAATAAAAGAGAGGGTTTACATTAAAATACTCAATATTTCACTATCAGATCATTTGCATAAATATACCGTGTTTGCATCATCCTTATAGTAAGAGCAAATGTAGGTCGCGTCAGGTAGCAGTCTGCGCATGCGTAAATGTAGGCCTGGTGTTTTGTCCTACAAGCTCGTGACTCATGTTTTCCACATAAACGGCTTTTTTTCTTCTTCTTCTTTCAGTTATACAATGAATTTAATAGAAATGGCACGTGAGGTGGTAATAAAGTTGTTGTTTTTTTAGTACTCCTTTGGCACTGGAAAGATCTTTGGACACTTTGCAAAGTAGGCTTTTTATGTGCAGTAATGTAAAGCAAAGTTCAGGCAGCTGTAGAGAAAACTAGTAGATATGTTCATCTTTCAGTCCTCACTAGCAGCTCTCACCCTTAAGACAAATAGTTGAGGTTTAAAAGCTTTTCCTAATTTGTCTATTTGGCTAGGCCTATATATAAAATGTAATAAAATGCAACTTATAATGATTTCTCCAGTTTCAGAATTATTCAACCCCTTAATGGTATGCATCTTTAGTACTTAGTAGAGCACTTTTTTGCTGTTCTGACCTGCTGCAAACGAGATGCATAGCTTCTGGCAGCGTTCCTGAGGAATCTTAGCCCATTCCTCATGAACAATGGCCTCCAGTTCAGTAATATTCTTGGGTTTGTGTGCTGCAACCGGTTTCTTCAAATCCCACCAGAGATTTTCTATGGGGTTGAAGTCAGGTAACTGTGATGGCCCTGTAGAATCTTCCAGGACTTCTTCTGCAACCAAGCCTTGGTGGAATTTGAGAAATGCTTGAGATCATTGACTTGTTGGAAGGTCCAGTGACGCCCAAGCTTCAGCTTCCTCACAGACGGCATGACATTTTCTTCTAGGATTTCCTGATACAACGAATCCATCTTGCCTTCCACACGCTGCAGGTTTCCAGTGCCAGAGGATGCAAAGCAGCCACAGAGCATCACCGAGCCACCACCATGCTTGACTGTGGGCAGAGAGTTCTTTCTTCATTCTTCTTTCTCCATCTGCTCCATCATGCCGAAGAGTTCCAGTTTTGTTTCATCACTCCACAGAATAGAATCCCATAACTTCTGTGGCTTATTTATAAGATTTTGAGCCGACTTTTCTTGTGCTTTTGGGTCAGTAGTGGTGTACAACTAGTGGAGTTCTGGCATGGAAACCTGCATTCTGCCTAACTGTGCTCACTGAAACCTCAGTGCCTGTTGCCACCAAGTCTTGCTGCAGGTTTTTCACAACCTACCTTCTCAGAAATCTGATTGCAGTCGTTGATAGCTTCCTTTTTCTGCCCCGTCCAGGTATTTCACAAATTTTCTGCCCCTAGCCAGTTCAGGTATTTCATGTGTTCCAGCTCAAACACACCTGGTGCAACTGATGAAGCCCTTGATCAGTTGTATCAGTTGTGCTTGAGACAACACCTGTTTTGCATAGTTGTGCTGTTGTGAGGGATTCTATTCAGGGGATTGAATAACTTTGAAACTGGAGAAGTCATTGTAAGTTGCATTTTCAGTTGAATTTGGGGAAACCACTTGAAGCATTCATTGTGTTGAACTATTTCAATTGCTTTTGTTTGATTTGTTCATTGCAAACAGCTGAAAGTCTGTAAATTTTGACAGTAAACCTGATTTGCAATGAGGGTTGAATAATTTTGATTTCAACTGTAATACTATGCTATTTTCAGATATATGAAGGTGATAGAAATGTATTTTAGATATATATTTTTCTTGAGCATATGTGGTTTTTGTTGCAAGCACCATTTACTGACCTAATTGTAATAAACGTATTACATATTACAGTAGACTAAACAGAGGACTGCAAGTCAGGTTCAGATATTGGCCATCGGGCTATCAGATGCTGCAAAATACAGAAATATAACTGAAATATTTAAAGTAATGTCAAGCGCAGCTCAATCTGATCTGCTCACACAGCTAATATTGTCTCATTTTCACTATCAACGTCACTGTCTTTTACATAAAACTGCAAATGGCTGCATAATTGTATATTATTTCCTAATCATCTGGATTTTTTTGATTGGTAAATACTTTTGAATGTAAGTTTGAAGTTTTCAATTTGAGCAGCTCATAACAACAATCACAACGACAGCATTTTATTTCTTATGTATTGGTCAAAATAGTGTTTCAAACACACCTCCCGACTTTGAAAAGGTGTTATCGAGAAATTAGTTTTTAGTCACTTAGGGTACACATATATTGCATGTTAGAATGTTATGTAGTCCTAAATTATAAATCTGGAATTAAAAAATGTAGTGGTCAAGGCTTGGGGTAATTTAGCTAGCAGCTATAAGTTCATGGAAACTGGCCAACATTGATAGTCAGTGATTAGCAGTTAGCTAGCTGTTACAGAAGGTAGGCCTGCACTTCATAATCACTATAAAGCACTATTAAGTAACGCCATGATCTGCTTTAGTATTCTAGCTACATATAGCATTATACCACTTATGTTTTTCTTTTGAAATACACTCACCAACCAAATTATTAAATAATGCATTCAAATACTGTGCATACAGAGATGCTTTTCTGCTCATAACTGGTGTAAAAAAGTGGTTATTTGAGTTATAGTAGCCTTCCTGTCAGCTTGAAGATACGCTGCTTGAAAAGTGACTGCGTGTTCATGATGCTCGACTGTCATTTCTAGCCAAACCCCTTAAAATGTAAGTCTGGGTTCTTTCACATTCACTAACATGGTAATGGACGGGGTTGAAAATGGTACTAGAGCCAGAAGGCTGGAAGGCTTCAGAGACAATTTGGCTTAATTTTTGAATCCCTTTTATGACATCCACCCATATATACAGTCATTGGTTTGACAAGTATTTCATACCTATTTCTGCAAAGACATTATCTACTCCCTAATCCTGCTTTCCCTCTCCCAATGTTTGTGAGGTCTCTTACAATAGAAATGGTTCTGTATATCATGGACACATGGTCTGCACTTACACTTTTGTGAAAATGTGTTACATTTAATTCAGATTATTTGTTATAAAACAAGACCTTGGTGGTCATGGGTATTTTAAACAATCTGGGAACCCCGTCTTTAACTGTCCTGTCTGCACCTCCTCCTCCGTTAAAAATATTAATAGAGCGAGTATGTGGCAGGACAAATCTGGCCAATATGAATCTCTGTTAGCACCTTGTACGACAATTGAGGTGTTTCCACAAGAGGTATTCTCAAACAGTGCTTCTACGTACATCTGGAATTACATACCAGTATGCTCATTCATTTGGTTGTTGTCCATATATATGGTGAAGTGCTGAGCATAGTATAGGTAATCCCTAAACTTTTCACAGCCAACACACAGCCCACCTAAACATCAAGAACAGTGGGCAAATGATACTGGTGCTGATGTCCTTGACCCGTATCTAACGACTCGTTGCTGACCAACTTGGTGCCGGACAAGAATGGCTCTGAGGCTCTGGTCTGATGCTTCCTGATGTTCCCGATTCCAGTTTACATGCATTTTGGAAGGTAGTTTTGGGCCTGTCTTCTTCTTCATTCAATTTTCAGGCCTCAACTTCACACCATGACGCTTGAGGGCTTGGAGGACATTGTGAACTCCTTCCACGTGCTCATTGAGGATCTTTGCATAATAAAGGGCACCATTCAGTTTTGGGATACAACATTTGTCCCTCAGGGATTCCAGCCTCTCTTCCATATTCCATTGGAGTACTAAAGGAGAATTTGAAAGGCCAAACAGAATACAGATGCATTTGTAAAGTCCCCTGAAGAACCCTTGGTAGATGTGTCAAGAAATGAGGACACAGGAGGCAGGCTTTGGAGAATCCTGATCAACACATCACAACAATGCAAAAGTTTCTTGAAACCTGAATTTCCAGCATATCTTCTCCAATGTCTTGCTCGACATGTATCACGTTGTCTTAATCAAGCTCAAAAAGCACAACAGGGTTTGATGAGCCCATACTGGCTGGGACCTGACACTTGATCCAAACTGCTTGCCCTGCTGGGATGACTGTATAAGATGTACCAGTCCTTAGGCTCTTCTGCTGTATGGTGGGTCTTCTGGCTTGGATGAATTTCACTAGTAAGATTTGTTCTTCTGGTTGATTTTAATCTCATTACCCAAGAAACAGCCTCCTTCCCTAAAAAGATGAAGGTTTTAACAAGACAATGACCCAAAACGAACAGCCAAAATAACTGAAGAAGGCCTTGCATGGCCGAGCCAATCTCGTGACATGAATCGCATTTAAAGAAGGACATCAGAAGGACCCCCATAACCTTGGGAAAGACGGTTTGCCAAGAAGGGTGGGCCAACACTGAACCATAATGCTGCACAAACCTAACTACTTGTAGTTGTCTTCATGCTGTAACTGCCACTGCCAGCTTTGCAACAAAGAAGTAACATTGGTAATTTGTGATGCCTGAAGAAAATGTTCTCTAACAATTTAACTGAATTAAAAAAAAATATAAACACATCTACTAATCTAGAAATCCAGAAGATTGGTACACAAAACAGAGCTTTCAGTAGGTTTGAAGGCTACAAAAGAGTTTTTAAAATTCAAACACTAGTTGTAATAGGAAACCCAGTTAGTGTTAGTACTCAATAACAGTCTAAACAGTACATAAGTATCCGATTTGAGACCTAGCACTAGTTTGTTTAGCGGAGGTAGATGGACCGAGAAAATTGGCTGTTTCTATTGCAGAGTTCCTAAGTCATGTGATTGCGACCAATGGTTTAGGAACCCCTGCACTATGACCGCCTCCTGGGCGGCACATTTGGACACTTTTGGCGACATGGAGCTCATGTCTATATTTGCCAGATTTTCCATATTGAATGTTGCTTTCTTGCACCCCAAAACAGTATAAAAAATTGTGCTTTTTATACTCTATAGAGAACAGAAGAGAACCTTGAACAATTGTCATCAACAGAGTATCAGTATTAACATTTGAGAGATTCTCCTCCTCAATAAAGTACGGTATAAGCACTATGTATGAGTACTGTCTCTTATTGTCTGGCATGGTGCGCTATCAGAACGTGTTAAGAACCATTGTCACTGTTTTGATATGCAACCTCTACTAGTTCTGAGGGAAGCCACCCTTGTCTGGAAGTAGACAAGGGCAAAATATTTAACTGTGGTTCTATGATTTAGGACTCCCCAGGCCATCTGGGTCATTGGATGTAGTGGAGTCCTTTTATAGACCACCCACCTGGCGTCGAAACATCATAAACATATGTGCAGAAGAGCATTGTATCCACTGCCACTGAGAATGACCCAGTAACTACCAAGCAGCTGGGTTACACAAATGTGGTCCAATATGAACCTAGTGATCAGGCAGAAAAAAATGCTGCATTTGTGCAGCAGTTCTGGCAAATCTGTGCTTCAATAACCCTGTTTTACTGAAACAAAACTGACAAGAGCGATTGATGAGTTAAGCTTTAACTCATGTTCAATCATTTTGCAGTGGTTGTACTGCATATGGTAGCTTTTAGTGGCTTTCTTGATGCTATTTAAGAAATAAAAGATTCAGACACTTGTGTCTCAATCCAGAAAATCACTATGGTAGCTTCTCAGCAGAGAATAAGACATTGTTCAGCTATTAAATTATTTCTTATATGTTGTATAGAGTGCTGAGAGAGAGCGAGAGAGAGAGAGAGACTGAATGAAATAGAGCCTGTTGTGTGTAGCAGTGTAACAGGATACTCCTCATCTCAGGTAGTTACTTTTTATTTCCTCCTTTCCAGAAGGAAATATATTGAGGAATAAAAAATTAAACAGTTAATTAATCAGAAGAAGAAAATTTGATTTTTTTCGACCATTTTCTTTGTGTAAAATGAATAAAGTACTTCCCTCTTAAATTAATTCTGTGGTAATTTTTGGTGCTGATTTCATTGCTGGGAAACATATGAGCATTTACAGAGGACAGTAGTCTGTAAAGACTCTACATTATCTCATAATGCATCTTATTTGTACAGTAACAGTACATTTCTTTTTGCTACATACAGTATATTTACATATTCAGCACTTCTCTTTGAGTAGAATGAAATATATTTGCCTCTTCAGTTGTTTTTCTTGAAATTTATTATTATTAGCTTTATGCATATCATATGATTTGGAATTTCTCAGATGTATTAAGTAGGCATTAAAGCATCAAGAGTCCACATCTGAAACATCTCCATCCAGAGACGAAAGCAGATCAGTGAAGGGTCATTCAAGGCCAGATGACTTAGAAGCTGTTTTCTTCTGAAGTGGACAGGACAAAATTGGCAGCTGTATTAGCATTAGCATTCTTTTTCTCCAATTCTCCAGGTCATCCAAGCTGTGTTCTTCGGAGTGTGTGTCCTGACAGACCTTTCTAGCCTATTGATGAAGGGCACAGCCAATGTGGAGCAAGAAAGGCAACTCCGGAAGCTGATTGGTCTGCGGGACTGGATGATGGCTGTGCTAGCCTTCCCTGTAGGAGTAGTAAGTACCGTACCTCCATTCATTTGCGTTTGTTCATGTCATTCATATGCCATTCATTTTTTCTCTGTAAGCTGAGGTTGATCTGAGGGCATGGAACAGTGTTAGCAGGCATACTTATTAATAGAGAGCGTGAGGTGTTGTTATTTCCAAACACACAAAGCTACAAACCTGGGATTTTTACCTTAAATGAGATTGATGTCTGTGAGTTACCAATCATAGCAGTGGGAACATACATCTTGTTACCGCCCCCAAAGTCTCAAAATTCCACTTGAATCAGCAGAGTAAAAAAGCAGAGTGTAGCCCAGAGTGAGCGATAACAGAGCACAAGCATTCTGATTCTCATTCGCTTTGCAAATGTCTAGTCCATCTGTCAGTGCTATATGGAATGACATGACTCCAAATCATTTGTAGGGAATAAGGGCCCAAGGTCTTGGCAAAGAGAGGGAATATTATGTTTTGTCTGTCTGTAATGTCATCCGTGTTAATGATGGACATGTGATAGTTGTACAGAAAAGATTTCAATATTTGAGACTAGCAAAAAAAAAAATATATGATGCAGAAAAAAATCGGATGAATTTCTAAGCTCTGATGCTTTGGGTAAAGCAGTGTTTATAATAGACTTACTCATCATAGAAGGTGTTTTTGTTAAAACAGTAAAATGTCCATCGTTGTCACAGTAAATAAGAAACCTCTGGAAAAACCCAAAGCACCTGTGGTGATGCACTGGTAACGATTGTAACATAAGGTGTATACTGGTAGTGCATAAAATGAATGTTTTATTCAGGCGAATCCATGAATCATGGTCCATATTCCAGGCAGACAACGTAACACAAGGGTAATCCATAACCATTAATGAGAAAATGGGTACGAGTCAAAACTGGGAAGTCTAACTAGAAATACAAGAACTGTCTACCAAGGAAACAAGGTGAACATGGCTCAGAAATAACCATAACAATGATGAGAGAAAGACACAATAGGGTATAAACAGATAATCTAATCAAGAGCTGAATAGATAACAGGTGAGTACAAACCAAAACCAAATGACAGGACCAAATGACAGGACAGGGGCAGAGACAAGACTAAAATGATAAAAGGCACTGTCAATGTAAACGAAAAGTCACGTGGAGCATTATCAAAACAAAACAAAGTGTGTATGCTGTGCCACATGCAGAGAGGGGGAATTCATGACAAAAGTCTGGCACATAACCCCCATCCTGTCACATCACCAACAATGTGAAACATGTGAAAACATGTGACACTTGGCACTATTCCTTAGCCTGAGAACTTGGCACGAGGCTCAGATTACTCCCTGTACATGATTAGTTCACTTGTTAATGTGGGGAAACACCTATTAGATTAAAGGATTTATGGGTAATTTGCAAACTGGCAGATTTGTGTTTCTGTTGCAGAGATTCTAAATAGATGTTAAATATATGCGTTAGATGATTTTGAAAGGACACCTTCTTGACATGGGTATTATACACGTAATATTCCAAACTGGCTTAATTCAAATTAACCAGTATAGACTGTATTTAAAATGTGATATACCTCCTTTTCATGAAAGCTATAATGGAGGTAGACTTGAACCTAATTGGTTATTTTTGTGATTAACCATAGAAAAATGTTACATTTATTATGTTGTATCAATTGACTTTATATGTTTATAGTTGTTGCATATACTGCATCTCCAAAACCTTTCAGACATCTCTCTATTTTGAAGCATTCCCATTTGAACACAGGTGTTTAACTGTGCTCAGCTATGCAAACTCTGTTGGCAATATACAATGCTGTGTAGAGCTCAATTAATTTGACTGTGGCACATGCTGAAGAATATCCAACATATGTCTGACATTAATGTTCACGTCATGTAATTCTCCATCTCAGCGCGCGTTGTGGCTCTCGTACTCTTATTTTGACATTGTTTGTTTTCTCTTTTTGTTCTTGTGTCCGCCCCTTGTTTTGTCTTTTTTGGTTTTCCCATTGTTTCCATCTGTTTTCAGTTTAGTTCCTGATTAGTCTTCTTATTTATACCCTTCCTTGTGTGCATGTATCTTTGTGAAGTTTTATCGTGCCTCCTTGTTCATTAAGTCCGAGCCTTATATCCGCATTTCTGGTTCTCTGTTGTTTTCCTAATTCCGTGTTTTCTTTGTTTCTAGTTCGATTTCCTGTTTGTTTGGTTTTTATCTCTGCCACTCTATGTAATTTGTGATTACAAATGTTTGCCCAACTTTCTATTAATATCTAGAATTTTTTTGAATAATAGTTGAATGAGCAGATTGGACAAGCATGTGTCCAAATACTTTAGAAATATAGTGCATATCTAGACAAAGCAATTTTCCTTACTACAGTGGCCATCAAGTGGATTGTATAAGCAGGTTTGGAGGTTGTTCCACACCAGAGCTATAGATGGCCCTACCCTGTGTGCAACATGGACTCATTGAGCCCTATGTGTTTTTTGCAAAGGGCCCTGGTAATAGGAAGAGTGTTTATGCATGGACAAAATCCAAATAAACCACCTGCCTGAATAGTCCATACCTCAGGAAAGCAGCCACTCTTAAATTACTGAAAGAAACCACATCAATGGCCCATATTCACCAAACATGTCCTTCTAACATGGCTCTGTTTATTTAGCCATCACCAGAGTATTCCTGGAAGCTGAAATGACCAATCCAAACAGGATCCTGTCAAATCCTTAAATGAGGTTTGTCAATGAAAAAGATGGAATTTGGGAGCAGTTAAAACCACATGGATCAAAGGTATTCCAGAGGAGGGAGAATGGGAATTTCTTGCTCACATGGCCTATGCTTGCTAGAGCCGAGAACCTCAAACACCCAAGGTCCACAGTAGTAATGGGCTTGTTCTGCAGTTCATTAGACTTCTATAATTTTGAATCTATAACTACAAAACGCTGACTTAGTGTGCTGTCCGCTTTTAGAGATTAATTAAGGTTTGTTCATATGAAAACGCGAGCTCCAGAACTGTAAAGACCTGCCTTAAAAGGGCTAGTTTTAGAAGTACTTCAGGAGTATCCCAAACTGACTCCATAATGATTTCATAACATCTGGTCATGCATCGACTGCCTTCACGACAGCTAAGGTTATTCCCATTATGAAGAAGCCCAGTCTAGATACCTCAGACAACTTAGCAGCAGGTAATACATTTCTTTCTAAAATTCTTGAACGTGCTATACACAATCAGTTGTGTGTCTGGTTTACCCAGACCGACTTCCAGGAACCTTACGAATCTGGCTTGAAAGCAGCACACTCAATAAACTGCCATCAAAGCTGTTACTGAGAAGCTTCATGCCATTAGATCAGCTGAGCTTTCACCAGTCCTCATTCTCCTTGACTTTTCAGGAGCCTTCCACACAGTTCACAAAACTCTCCTTTCTATCCTCATGAGAATTGGAATTCGTGGGAAAGCATAGCAATGCTTTGCTTCTTAACAGAAAGGACGGTCATATCAGGTAATATAGATGTCCACGTCTGCTCAATACAGACTCTACACTGGTGTCCCACAAGGTTAGTGCTGGGTCCTCTTCTGTTCTCCCTCTATACCCGCTCTCTCTGTGAGGTCATATCCTCACATGGGTTTTCATGAGACTGAAATGCGGATAATGCTCAATTCATCCTCTCCTTTCGTCCCTCAGACACTAATGTCACTACATGGATATCAACGTGTCTGGCAGACATCTCATCATGGATGACAGTTCATCAGCTGAAACAAAATCCCAGCAAGTCTTAGAGCTGCTGTATATTACTGGAAAGTCAAGATTTTGTGATCTCCTTGCACAGCTCTCAGATCTCAACAGCTGACACTGCAAGCAATCTTCTGGACAACAATCTATCCTTCTATTGCACCAGGATTTGATTCAAGAGTTTGATTAGTATTGTCATACTTCATGCTTAAAATAAAAGTATTGTGTATAGTGCCTCCTCCTAAGAGTTGCTCTGAGAACTAATATCCATGTATTCCCAGCTAACTCTTTTTTTTATCTTAAGTAGACTTCTAAGGGGACTTTCACACTAGCAGTTTAGTCCAAAACAGTGCAGGGTTTGCATGAAAAATTGGTAATGTGAAAGCTGTTTGGGCAGACTGGGAAGCATACCGTGGTACAGAACCCGGGACTACTTGTAGAAAGTGGTCTGAGTTCGGATCAACTGGAACTGAGAAGTGATTTCCGTGAATGTGAATACAACTCGTACTCGTGTCCTCACTTATTCAGGAAGAGAAGTACCCTACACATGTGTTTTAGCCAATGACGACATCATTAGTTTCTACAACACACGTGTACCATGAGTGACAAAGGAACGTTGTGGGACACAGAAAAGCTCCACTGCTAGGTCCAAAATAATAATAAAAAATAAAAAGATATGGTGAGTCACGTTGTGTTCTCCATGTGCGTTTGTGTATGATGTATTATGAACGCAATTGCACCGGTGTTTCTATAGAATCAAGTGAGTCTGAAATGACACCAACGCTACGGGGGGTGTCAGGAACAATCACACTCGGATTCGGACCGCAGCAAGCGTGCCCAGTGTGAAAACCACCTAAGACTAATTTTAAGAGTAACTCTCAAAAGCTTTATATGTTCTGGCCCTGATTCGAAGTCTAAATATTAGTCTCAATGAAAAAGATATTCGTTTACAATGTGCTGTAATCAGAAGGTTTGATAAAGATTACAGATATCTTTTTTCTCATAAATACCTTTGTTTTTCAGTTTGTGGTGACCATGTTCTGGAGCCTGTACCTCTATGACAGAAATTTGGTGTACCCAAGACTCCTGGATAATTTCATACCTCAGTGGCTAAACCATGGAATGGTAAGTATTTCACTGGTGCTTAACAAACAGTCTCACAACAAAAAGACAAAACTATTTAAGTACATTCTTTTGTCTGAATATTAAATGACATAATTAGTAATGCCAGTGATATTGTAATGATCAAAAAGGCCCACAGTAGAACATCCTTGCAGTCTCATAAGAGCTAAAACACATTTTGTTCCTTTAAATGCCTTGGGCTGTACTGACATTAGATGTGAAAACGGTGAGGTGAAGTTGTGCAACCACTGATTTCAATCAGATGAAGCAAAGTCCCAGAAACTTGGAACATCAGTGGTTTGCCCTGTTTTTATGACAAATAGGTAAGTCTGAGGAACATGAGCAGTATTGTTTCTGTGCTGAGCCACTGTAGATCCAACAAGATTGAACAAGTCATTCTGAATCACAGAAAGGAATTTTAAACAATTGCAATAGGCAACTGGAAATGATTGTGCATGCATGAGCTTAAAAATGAATAGAGTCCTGTTCCTAACACTAAATATTCAGGAGTATGTCCCAGTTGTTTACTCAGTGGCGCAACTACAAAATGTATTGGTCGCAAAGTATATTTTATTTAATAGACCTGGAAGATCATGCCAAATTGTTGGGAAAGACATTAGAGTTTAGTTATTGTGGTCATAAAAAAACAAAAAGAAAAAGAAGAAAAAAAAACTGCACAGGCCCACATGAAACACTTCAGAAAAGATTATTGTCTCAGACTGATATTTGCTGCATTTGTAAGTTTGTTTTGGACTTTACTGTGGTTATTTGTGCTGTAGTCACAATGCTGTTGTTCTACAGAAATGGCTTAACATGTGAATTAAGATGGTCCCTAAAGATCAAATACGAAAACAAGAAGCTAAGCTATTGGGCGTTGTGAGTACAACAGGTTCTCAAATGCAATTTTGTTTTTTTAAAAACATCTCAGGCTGGGAACAATTTGTGATAGCTTAGCCAGCTTGACTCTGTGATGGTTGTGGGAGTATTACACCATTACACCATTGTAAATATTTTGCTGCATTCCATGGTACCTCGTTTGTTTGTTTGTCCATGCTTCCATGGCAACAGTCCTCTGCTTCTCCCCGCTCATAGGAGGAAATAGTGGCCAAGCTTTGTTACTGCGAAGTCTGGATCTGCAATTAAAGATACACTGCCATCGCAGTTCTGTCTGCCTGTTGTATTTTTATCTCTTAGGTAAATCTGCTTACCTACAGCAGAGCAATTAGGAGTGCTTTACACCTTACTTCCAAGGATAGAAACCAAACTGAATTTTGGATGAGTGCAAGGTGTTGATTAAAAACTGTTGTCATGTTCTGTAGACAAGAAGCGCTAAAATGACTCATACTTTTGAAACCATTATTTTGGATATAAATGGAAGATTTTTGAAACATGAAGAGGACCATGCTGTGCATTGGTCACAGGGCATCACATTAAACTTTTTGAAGTTTTACAGATGTTAGGGTCTGGTTATACAGGAAAGCACTAGAGATGCAAGATACAGTACATGCCAGCAATATACTAGGTGCTTTACTGGAAATGTAATTATTTGTAAATAATTAGTTCAATAATGAGTAATTAATCAATAAAATCTGTCTCATAGAATATCCTGTTTTTAGTTTAAAAATTTCAGTAGAAATTAAAATGATAAACTTTCAATAACATCTCAATTTTAGCACAAAGAGTAATAACAAATGACTTGGTTTCTGACCAGGCTTAGTCCTGGAATAGTTTGGCTTCTTGCAATATCAAAATAATAACCACAGCACGGCAATAAAATGTTCAATAAATTTGAATTTATTGAAATACTGAGAGAAACATTAGTTAGTAAGGACAGACAAAGGAAAGAAGTGTGTGTGTGTGTGTGTGTGTGTGAGTGTGTGTGACAGAGAGGGAGAAAGGAAAAGAGGAGGGAGTATATGTGTGTGTGTGTGTGTGTGTAAAAGAGAGAGAGAGCGTGCAAGCATCTGTGTGTGTGGACATGTGCTCTGCTCTAGAGTTAATGTGTCCATGTGTGCTTTCGTGCTGAGATTATGAAAATGAATAATCATGTGAGACACGTGGAGATCACTGAGTGATTGTGTTAGTAAGCACAGAGTAAGATTACATGGAAAGATAAGAGTGAGAGGTCAGAGAGAGAGAAGGGAGATTTGCGGCAGTGCACGGAGATCCCGGTGTTTGACAGAATGCTGAATTTGGTCTGTCGTGGATGCACTTCTGGTGCAGTTCATTCAGATTTAAAACTGTGGAACAATGAAGATGTATCACACAAAGCGGGAAGACAAACCCACATTTCATGCTGCGGTGTGGAATTGGTTGATTGTACACTGATGAGCGATGTGAGCCGTTCTCTCGTTATGCTCCTACCACGATGGTCAGAGCCGAAAGAAACGTGAGCCTTCTCTTTGTGATCACATCACGTGCTGATCAGCCTGGGAGGGTGCTGAGATGTCCTCCATCCAGAGACAGAAGGAGACAATGTCTTGGAGGTCCTATTGAGGATGAACAAAGGCTGACGCATCCTTTTTTAAGGGTTTTAACCTGAGCCCTATATCAAGTCACATCCTTCCAGTGACTGTAAGAGTGTAGTAATGAAAGGGCATCCCCAGTCTGTGGGTGCGTGATACTTGCACAGATTATAATATTTGTTTCTATACGCATGTACATACTATCTGTTAATATTAATATGACTGCATGAGTTGCTTAAAATGATTTCCAAAAGCATGAAAGAGATCTTCCTTAGATGAGAAGTAATGCTGTCAAATTGAGCAATGCATATTTGGCAAAACTTCACAGAACTCACTTAATGTGGCATTGACAGTTAGTTCATCAGTATTTAACGAAGACTCTGTCAGGCTTTCATGCTAATACTAGATAGCAGTTTACCTCCACTGTGTAATTAGTTTGCTAACAAGTCAGTGTTGTCAGAGAAGTCATGAGCTACTGTACTGTACTTGGTAACTGCATCTCCCCTAAGAGGTTAAGCCTTTCAAAATGGCACCTTTAAGCCCTTACAAAGTGTATGGATTAAACTTTTAACAATCGAATTACTTTTGCAACAGCCACAGAACCTAAATGTGCCCAATCAGACTTGGTAGCAGTTGAATCTGCTCCTGGCAAGAGTGTGCCAGGCCATGATCATATTTAATTCAATAGGTTAGTTCATAGAAGCTTTAAATGAAGCATGGTCCTGGAATGGATCTCATTGTGTATACGCGGGCCTTTAGGACTAATTACCTAAGGTAAACAACCTCTATATCTACAACAGACTTTTGTTGTGCAGCGAACTGGAAAGAGGAGAGACAAAGGTGATACGGTGCAGTAGTCTTTCCACCGAAGCAACCCTCTTTGCCATCAACTATTTATGGGGTGCTTTTAGACTTTCAGTAGCCCCATACT
Organism: Ictalurus furcatus; assembly: GCF_023375685.1. NCBI lineage: Eukaryota > Metazoa > Chordata > Actinopteri > Siluriformes > Ictaluridae > Ictalurus > Ictalurus furcatus. Next base: position 11,793,622 of record NC_071256.1, read on the forward strand.
CCACCTAGTTATCCTTTCCCCGAGTTGAATTTGGTATTGATTTCTTCCTAAGCTATTTATTCATCTTATCGGGTGAACAAGTTGGAACTTAGCTAATTAAGTGGTTTCATTTCCATGAGGTTTGTGTAGAGTTATGTAACATTAACTGAGTAAATAATGGGAATTCTATATCACCCACAGTTCTACAGATGGAATGATTTTGACACATGCACTTTGTGTAACCAAACACTCCAGGATTTTTGTAAGAAGGCCCGTTACATAACGACCTAATAGCTTCCTTTGTGCCTGTGGTGATGTACATCCTTTTCCATGTGCCGGTAAAGAAATGTTCACACCAAGCAAGCATCATAGACCTGCTCTTTAATAGTTCTAAACAGTTTCTTTGGCATTCCTCTACAAATCCTTCCGTTGGACTTCATGGGCTGTTGGTTAGAGTGGAAAAAGCTGTGCCCATGGGCCAATTTGGATGGGATGCTCTTCAGAAAATTGTCTCTAACTGTACACTCCTGCTGTGATTACTAGTATGTTTAGACATGCAGGAGTAAGCAACTCATCATTTACAGTTGCAAGGAGCCATGTGAGAAGTGAAAGAGCTCTGCAGCCACAATCGAGACGTCTCTGTTCTCACTTTTATTCTGATTCTGGCTTACTGAGTGCTGTTGTCTCTACAATGCACCACATTTCAAGTGAGCAATAGTGTAATGTCTAATGTAGATATTTGACTCTCAGTCTAATGCATAGAACAGAAACACAGTAAGTTGCTGGACTAAAAATGAGATATTCATGTTTATATCTATATGAGGCGGCTGTGGCTCAGGTGGTAGAGCGGGTTGTCCACTAATCGTAGGGTTGGCGGTTCGATTCCACATGCCTCCACATGCTGAAGTGTCCTTGGGCAAGACACTGAACCTCAAGTTGCTCCCAATGGCAAGCTAGCACCTTGCATGGCAGCTCTGCTACCATTGGTGTGTGTGTGTGTGTGTGTGTGTGTGTGTAAATGGGTGAATGAGGACCAGTGTAAAGTGCTTCGTAGAACTGCTAAGGTTAAAAAAGTGCTATATAAGTGCAGACCATTTACCATGTCAGAAATGAATAAATATTGAATGATATCAAACAGTGACCTTATTGTCCTCGACCTGTCCGCTGCCTTTGACACTGTGAATCACCAGATCCTCATTTACACTCTTGCCCACTTGCCAACTGGAAGTTGTGGCCTGAATCATGCCACATAGCTTTAGTTTCATTATATCACATCCTTCCTGCTGGAGTCTCTCAGGAGTCCTTGGTCTGTTCGCCTCTATGTTTATAGCAAATCACTGGGCTCAGTGATCAGATCTCACGGCTTCTCGTATCACTGTTTATGTTGATGACACAAAATATAACTTGTCTTTTCCTCCATCCACCTCACAAATTTCCCAGAAAATATTGACTGATTGACTTTGACATCTCTTCTCATTATCTGAAAGTTAACCTTGACAAAATTGAAGTGATATTCCTACTGCAAAAAATAGCTCGCATTGGGTTGATCTGACAGTCACTACAGATACCCTCACGGTCCACGATGCAGGCACGGCCAAGGATATTGGTGTAAATGATGAGTTTAACTTCTGCTCGGGATGTCGGACTCATGTCCGGTCTTGAGACATTTTATGGATTGATTTAGACTTGTCTCAGACTTATTGGAGTTTGTAATTGGACTCTCGGTCCTGGGCATCGGTCTCACTAAATATAGTCTTGGTTTCAACCAAGAGTTTGCAAGTAATGTTTGTGTTGTCTTTTTGTCTTTTCACATACACACATTGCATCTTTATTCCTTCCACCTCTGCATAATACCTTGAATATGACCATTTGTTACACAGTGTATTCAGACCTCAGTCATAACACAGGTTACACAAGAGTTATGTATTGCTTATGCCAGGGGTGTCCAAAGTCCGGCCCCAGGACCGAATGTGGCCTGAATGATTATTTAGTCTTGGCTACAGACAAAAATGTTCAAAAAGTTAACAGTGAGAAGGAGCGATTTCAAAAGAGCTGGACACAGGAATACTTTTTCTTCGAGAGCCAGAGCGAATGTGTGTGTCTCGTATGTCGAGAAGCTGTTGTGCTATTAAAGGAATTTAATATCATGAGACATCATAAAATAAAATAAAAATCACAGGAATTGCGAAATATATTCTGAGGATGAGAGGGCAGAGACTGAAGTAGCTGGAAGCTGACCTGACAGAAGGAACTTTTAATCTGAGCAAACAGCGCACAGAACATTACTAGAGCTAATAAGTGGCGATGCTTCCAACCACTAAGCCTGGAAAACCTTTTGTGAATCCTTTAATGGGTTCGGAAAAGAAGCATGAAATTAATGAATATCATCGTATGTGTCTACAGTTAACTACAGGTAATACCCCTCTGCAGTTATTCCACTACAATTAAATTCACTATATTGGAGCTCTAAAATAATATTTTGGTGACTGGCCCTCTCGTGTTTTGATGTGGTCTAATCTGGCCCCCTTTGGAAAAAGTTTGTACACCCCTGGTTTATGCACATGAGTTTTTTATAGCCTTCTTGGTAGCTAGACTACTCTAGCATGTGTACAAACAAGCATTTATCTCTTGCTTTCTTTTTATGAATCTTTCCAGATTTGCACCTTTGACCTGCAGGGCTTTATGCTGTTTTCTAAAAAGAATCATCTACTAAACAACTAAATGTAAAATGTCAATGTAACAGACATCACTCTACTGTAAGAATTCTAGCCTTTTGTTAATGTTATTACATGTAACATTCCGCTATTGTGCTAACCATACCACCTCTTATTCGTTTCAAAAACGGTTTGTTTTGGGGGTTTTTTCAGTCATGGTCCTGACTGTTTTAGGATAATTTTGCATTGCAACTGGACCACTCTGTAAAGCTCCCGCTTGACAGATGGCAGCTCGTTGTTGTTGCTGGCACGTCACCAGTCACTCACCATGGACATACTGTACAAAACAAGATAATGCAGTGCTCACTTTTCGTCCGCCAGTGGGGAAATTATTATACGAGCACTATAAATCAAATGATCTATTTTTAGGTAATTATGCTGCTCATAATGTGAAAAAGAGATGTATTTTGACTGAAACATTTAACATAACATTAGTCTGGCTACACACTTTGTAGCTCCATCGTGCCTTGAACTCGGCACTGCATCCTACCCTGATGGAAAGCTATGGCAGCAGTGTAAGACACATCCAGCCAAAACATCCTGTCATAAGAGGAGATCATCTTCTTAGGAAAATGCCAGGAACATGTAATAGTCTGTTTCTGTAGTATAGGATCTTATTAAAACACACAAGTAGATAATGTGATCAATGCACATTGCAGTGTGGATTTTGTACAGTACAATGCAAATGTACAATATCTGCCTTTATCATCGCAGTAAGTTAACTCAGAAGAACTCACATGGTACATCCCTTAAATGTTTTAATATTTGATTAGCTTTTGCTATTCGGGTGAATAGAACCAGTACCATGGAATAGAGGGTGAATTCACGTATGTTGGGAAAACAAAAACTTATGTTACTAATCTGCTTGATAGAAGTAACATGTGATGTCATATAAAGGGGTGTGGTAAGTTTCAAACGGGAAGTGTTTGATGCTTATCTTGGGGTAGGAAAAATGATGCCTGCTTTGGATATATATTTTTTTTTTTTTTTTTTTGAACAGTTCTAAAATGAAGTCTAGGCATGTGCATTGGGGTCCCAAAGGACAAAAAAATAGCTGTGCAAGGTTTTTACAAAAAAACATTTTAAGAACAGCTCAGCAAAGCTTATGGGAGGGGTTCTGCAAAATTCCCACCTTCCCAACAAGCCCAAAATATTTGGGCACAGGAAAAGACAGACATGTTTTTCAAGAGAACTAGTTGTTATTGGTGCACATTTCTGATTTGCAGTATATATAAGTGCAATACGTGTACAGTGTAGGCAGAACCTGGCACTCCTGCTCACAGCAAAGCCCAAGCTCATTAAAAACCATCAAATCCGTTAACGTGATACTAATAGGAGATGTGCTATTGGGGTCTAGCCTGATCTAAACACTGCTTACTGAACTCCAAAATAAAATATATTTCTAGCATATTTCTGTGCAAAAGAAATACATTCATTAATTGAGGTGCTGCTCCATATATCCCATGCAGACACGCTGTTCTTCGTTCTTAAATTGTCATTCTTCATCATAATTAAAAGAAAATCTTGTCTGAAAATTATAAAGTCTGCTTAAAGGACCCAATTTTGACTTGCAGAAACATTGCTTTATAATGGATTTTGATCGTGTGTCCAGTAAACTTTCTGGACTGTAACAAACCCAAAAACTGAAATAAATCTGGTCAAATATTATTAGATGGCTGTTGTTGTCACAATTTGAGGTTGAGCCAGAAGCAGATGCAGATGCAGATGCAGATAAAGACATTTATTTAAAGAAACGTACTAAGAAACAAAGACACTATGACAACCTTGAAACACACTGTGGCAAGAAACAAACATCAAGACATGAACAACGGGAGTCTAAGACAACAAAAGACAACCAACCGTGCAGACACGGACTATATATACACAGGAGTGCTCATCAACCAAAACGTGAATCAGGTGCAGGTGGTCATGTGACAACTAGTGCAGTGCAGTGGCTGATGGGAAATGGAGTCCAGAGTTTCTTGATACGTGACAGAACCCTCCCCCAAGGGCGCTACTTTCGGAGCACCCAAAATTATACGTCCTCCCTCTGGTGGTCCTGGTCCCCTGGGATAAATGTCCCCAGCAAAACCAGGAGGCCGGGCAGCTTCCACAATGGCATAGGGAGGCTGAGATATTTCCTCAGCTGAACATGAAAGCGGGGCGATGTCCTCGGCAGAGCATGAAAGCGGGGCAACGTTCTCCACGGGACAGGAGAGGGGAGCGATGTTCTCCATGAGACTCAAGGGGGGAGCGATGTTCTCCGCGAGGCCAGGGAGAGGAGCGATGTTCTCCGCGAGGTCAGGGAGAGGAGCGACGTCTTTAGCGGAACATGGAGGCAGAGCGACGACCTCAACGGAGCAGGAAGGCAGAGCGACGTCCTCGGCGGAGCATGAAGGCAGGGCGACGTCCTCGGCGGAGCAGGAAGGCAGAGCGACGTCCACAGCTGAACAGGGCAGCGGGACAGCCTCCTCGGCTGTGCAGGGCAGCGGGACAGCCTCCTCGGCTGTGCATGGCAGCGGGACAGCCTCCTTGGCCTGTGCCTCTGAGGTCTCCATGTTGACCTCAGGTGAGAACTCCACAGCTGAGACCTCCCCGTAGGCCTCAGGCTGGAGCCCTGCTGTCCTCATTGCCCCCCCCAAAAAAATTTCTGGGCCAGCCTTCACCTCTGGACTGCGCAGCAAGGTGTGCCTCCCCTGCAGTGGAAAGCCCCAGATGCTCAGGTTACTCTGCTGGCTGTGTTGCAAGGCGGACTGTGGCGTGAGCGGAGCTTGGCGATGCGTGTCGGCGGCCTGTGGCGTGAGCGGAGCTTGGCGGTGCGTGTCGGCGGACTGTGGCGTGAGCGGAGCTTGGCTGTGCATGTCTGCGGACTGTGGCGTGAGCGGAGCTTGGCTGTGCGTGTCCGCGGACTGTGGCGTGAGCGGAGCTTGGCTGGGTGTGAGCGGCATTTGGTCATTTGGGTCAGTAGGCCTGAACGTGAACTCAGGGACGTGAGGCTTGGCTTGGACCTTCCTGACTGGAGGCTGGACCTGGAGCTCAGGGACTGGAGGCTGGACCTGGAGCTCAGGGACTGGAGGCTGGACCTGGAGCTCAGGCACTGGAGGCTGGACCTGGAGCTCAGGCACTGGAGGCTTGACCTGGAGCTCAGGCACTGGAGGCTTGACTTGGATCTCAGGCACTGGAGGCTTGACCTGGATCTCAGGCACTGGAGGCTTGACTTGGATCTCAGGCACTGGAGGCTTGACTTGGATCTCAGGGACGTGAGACTTGACTTGGACCTTAGGGACTTGAGACCTGACTGGGACTTGGATATCAGGGACCTGAGACTTGACTGGGACTTGGACTTTCCTGACTGGAAGCTTGGCTTGGATCTCAGGGACTGGAGGCTTGGCTTGGATCTCAGGGTTGAGCTCTGTATGACGTTGCCTGTAGTAGTGGGTAAACGGCAGGGCAGGTTCGCCTTCCAGACTTACCCCCCTGAGAAGTTGTTCTAGCTCCTCCTTCGCCTCCGGACTCCCGAATCGCAACATGAAATCCCCCACAAACTGTTCTACACCGTCCAGGTTCCTACAGTGCTTCTCCAGTTTTAGCTGCACCCATTGACGGGCCGGTCCAAAGAACCGGGACCACATAAATCGGAGCCATTGCTTCTCCTCTGGCTTAGGGTCAAACAGGCTGGTGAAATAGTATTGACAGTCTACCAGGAAATACTCTGGGGCACCGAAAAATCCGTCAAATGGGTCCGGAAGCTCCATAGATGTCCATTGTGGGAAGTGGACGGAGTCTATAGCGGGGACGGTTGGCGTCGACTTCCGGGTTCTGCGTCTCCTCCGTTCTCCTGCTGCTTCCATCGTGGAGGCGATCTGCTGCTTCTGATAGTAGGTCTTTCGTTCTGTCACAATTCGAGGTTGAGCCAGAAGCAGATGCAGATGCAGATGCAGATAAAGACATTTATTTAAAGAAACGTACTAAGAAACAAAGACACTATGACAACCTTGAAACACACTGTGGCAAGAAACAAACATCAAGACATGAACAACGGGAGTCTAAGACAACGAAAGACAACCAACCGTGCAGACACGGACTATATATACACAGGAGTGCTCATTAACCAAAACGTGAATCAGGTGCAGGTGGTCATGTGACAACTAGTGCAGTGCAGTGGCTGATGGGAAATGGAGTCCAGAGTGTCTTGATACGTGACAGTTGTAAACTGTTGCCTAAATAACAGTTTCTTGGTTTGGGAAAGACAGCACTTTCTTCAAGAAAGTACACCCTCCTTCAATTCAAGGCTTTTATTTATCAGTGCTTAAATAACTATTGTCTGGTCCTCATCAACTTCTATAAACAAGAAAATAAGCTCAGCTGACAACAAAAAACTACAACAGATTTCAATATATAGTCATTTTCCCCCCAAAAAAAGTACACCCTATTATTTAGTAACATGTAGAACCACCTTTAGCAACAATAATTGAAGTAAATGTTTTCTGTAGGAGTTTATCAGTCTCTCACTGTTACGAAACGTAGACTGGAGGCGGATGCAGGTGCAGGTCACAGTCTTTATTAGACACAAAACTCACGATTAAAGTAAACGCGGTCTTCACCGGGAAACGAGAACATTCGAGGCATGGAAAACAAACGAGACTACTGATCCAAACAATACTAACCAGGATCAACTAAAGACACGATATAATACTGAGCGAAGTGCTCAGTCACCCAGGCATTTAAATAAAGAACATGATTAACTCAAAGCATGGACACCTGGGGCAAATTAAAGTCAGATAATATGAAATGCTCAATCTGGAAGCGAGCGAACAAAAACAATGTCACGTGACTCGTCAGGAGCTGAGCCAGTGCCCTCTGCTGGCCGTGGCATAACAGAACCCCCCTCCAAAGGGTGCTCCTCCTGGAGCACCAAGAACCCCCCTCCAACAGGGGTCTCTTGCTGCCACGGAAAGCGAGGCAGCCTCCGTCGGGCAGCAGAGGGGTGGAGCAACACCCCCACCGGGGTTGAAAGTCGGAGCGCCGCCCCCGGCGGTGCTGGAAGTGGAACACAGGGCGCCGCCCCCGGCGGCTCTGGAACGCGGCTCTGGTCCTGCTGTCCAGCCCAGCCGAGGAGGTCGTCCCGCTGCCCTGCACGGCCGAGGAAGCTGTCCTGCTGTCCAGCCCAACAGAGGAGGCCGCCCAGCCCTCCAGTCCCGCTGGGGACGCCGCCCAGCCCTCCAGTCCTGCTGGGGACTCCGCCCAGCCTTCCAGTGCTGCTGGGGGTGGTGCCCAGCGTTCCAGTGCCGTCAGGGGCGGTGCCCAGCGTTTCAGTTCCAGAGCCGCCGGGGGCGGCGCCCTGCGTTCCAGAGTCTCCGGGGGTGGCGCCCTGCGTTCCAGAGCCGCCGGGGGCGGCGCCCCCAGCGGGACTGGAGGGCTGGGCGGCCTCCTCTGTTGGGCTGGACAGCAGGACAGCTTCCTCGGCCGTGCAGGGCAGCGGGACGACCTCCTCGGCTGGGCTGGACAGCAGGACCCCCAGGAAAAAATGTCCCCAGCAAAACCAGGAGGCCGGGCGGCTTCCACAACGGCACAGGGAGGCTGGGATACTTCCTCAGCTGAACATGAAAGCGGGGCGACGTCCTCGGCAGAGCATGAGAACGGGGCGACATCCTCCACGGGACAGGAAAGGGGAGCGATGTTCTCCATGAGACTCAAGGGGGGAGCGAGGTTCTCCGCGAGGCCAGGAAGAGGAGCGAGGTTCTCCGCGAGACTCAAGGGGGGAGCGAGGTTCTCCACGAGGCCAGGAAGAGGAGCGAGGTTCTCCGCGAGGCCAGGAAGAGGAGCGAGGTTCTCCGCGAGGCCCAAGGGAGGAACAATGCTCTCCGTGGAGCATGAGGGGGGAACGATGTCCTCCGTGGAGCAGGAAGGGGGAGCGACATACTGAGAGAAGCAAAGAAAAGGAGCGACGTCTTCAGCGGAACATGGAGGCAGAGTGACATCCTCAGTGAAGCAGGATGGCAGAGAGACGACCTCAGCCGAGCAGGAAGGCAGAGCGACGACCTCAGCCGAGCAGGAAGGCAGAGCGACGACCTCAGCCGAGCAGGAAGGCAGAGCGACGTCCTCAGCCGAACAGGAAGGCAGAGCGACGTCCTCAGCCGAACAGGGAGGCTGAGCGGCGTCCACAGCCGAACAGAGAGGCTGAGCGGCGTCCACAGCCGAACAGGAAGGCAGAGCGACGTCCTCAGCCGAACAGGGAGGCTGAGCGGCGTCCACAGCCGAACAGAGAGGCTGAGCGGCGTCCACAGCCGAACAGAGAGGCAGAGCGGCGTCCACAGCCGAACAGGAAGGCAGAGCGACGCCCACAGCCGAACAGGAAGGCAGAGCGACGCCCACAGCCGAACAGGGAGGCTGAGCGGCGTCCACAGCCGAACAGGGAGGCTGAGCGACGTCCACAGCCGAACAGGGAGGCGGAGCGACGTCCTCGGCGGGGCATGAAAGCGGAGCGACGTCCTCGGCGGGGCATGAAAGCGGAGCGACGTCCTCGGCGGGGCATGAAAGCGGAGCGACGTCCTCGGCGGAGCATGATGGCTGAGCGAGATCCATAATAGGGGAGGGAGGGTGGGAGTTGGTCTCAGCCCCGACCAAAAATTCCCCCTCCTGTCGGCGTGTCATGGCGTAGTCCCTTACAAACGCCGGGTGTGGCCTGGTGCATGGTCTGTCCAGCTGCGGCAGGCCTAGCATGCGGTTATTCTGAGCAAGCAGTTCATCTGTCCTTCTTCCCTGCTCCAGTAGTCCTAAATACCACTCCGCATATGCTGCAAACCAGGCGTCCATCGTGGTGATCTGCTGCTTCTGATAGTGGGTCTTTCGTTCTGTCACGAATCGAGGTTGAGCCAGAAGCAGGTGCAGATAATAACATTTATTGAAACAAACGTACTAGGAAACAAAGACACGAACACAACTTGGAAAACTACTGTGGCATGAAACAAAACACCGAGACATGAACAACGAGAGTCTAAGACAACGAAAGACACGCAAACCGTGCAGACACGGACTATATATACACATGAGTCCTCATTAACAAAACGTGAATCAGGTGCAGGTGGTCATGTGACAGCTAGTGCAGTGCAGTGGCTGATGGGAAGTGGAGTCCAGAGTTTCTTGATACGTGACATAGTCCTGTAGGTCACATGATGTAGCTCTTGGGTTTTTCTTTATATTTCTGAGCATTAAACGATCTTCTGGGAAGATTGGCCTGCCTTGAAGGCTCTACATTTGTAAACAATCCTTCTCACTGTAGAATGCTGAATTTCAAATTGTTCGGAGATGGCCTTATAACCCTTCCCAGATTGATGAGCAGCAACAGTTGCTTCTCTGAGGTCGTGGCAGATGTCTGTTCTCCTTGGCATGATGTAGACACACATCTGAGTGCTCCAGAACACCAAACTGCCAAAAGTTATGCTTTTATAGAGATAGTCACACTTTTTGATGATTAACTGTTCATTTGTATTTCACTAGTAACATCTGGCTGCTAATTACTCTCTTAATGATTGTGTAAGTAGGAAGGGTGTACTTATTTTTTCCCACCTGGTTTCTGAATGTTGGTTTACTTTTTGGGAAAAAATGGCTACATATTAAAATATGTTGTGTTTTTGTTGTCACCTGAGGTTATTTGTTTGTTTATAGAAGTTGGTGAGGACCACACAAATGTTATTTAGGCCCTGATGAATAAGAACATAAAATTCAGGGTGTACTTTCTTTTTCTCATGATTGTGTAGTGTACACTTAAGATGCCAGGTCTAAATAGAAGCCCATGGTCATTACATAACATTAGATTGATCTACATACATGATGATTTGTTTCAGTTATTTTGAACCAAGGTGCATAGGCTTCTTTAATTCGTTTGGTTTGGGCAGGTGTGAACATGTCGTTTAAATCCAGATGTGGGCCAAATCAACTGCACCTACATCCAAATCAAGTACTAAATGAACTTCAGTTCAAGTGTGAAAGCAGTTTGACGCAAATTAAAGAAGTGTTGGGAAGTGCTGGGTCGCTGCGTCTGTTTGAGTTTACCAGGCTCTTCATAGTCCGTCTAAGCAACAAAAATGGCACAGCTTATGGGTTTGATCTGAACTAAAACTCAGATGAAAATAGTAATGCCCTTTCTTTGCTGGTGTATAGAATTAGGACAGAGACAATGACAGGACAGGGGTCTATAACTGCCAAGATTATGAAAATAGGCACCCATTTCAGACCAGCTTCCGTTGACGCAACATGACCTGCTGTTAATAAACAGGATGAATACAGCTGTGTTAATGACTGATTACTTTCTAATTGCAATAATGCTGCATTCTTAAACAGAATCAGTCCTTCTTTGACCTTTTCGTAGTGACAACATAGAGTTCACATCTGAAGTCAACAGTGCACCACTCTGTAGAGCCGGAGTAGAACCAGCTGACAGAAAATGTGATTCAGCCTGGCACAATTGTGTATGGATCAGAGGAAGCAGATGTGTTTTTTCGGAGTGGGAGCAGGAGACAGATTTAGTTAACAGATCGGAAAAAAATTCAAGTCTCCAACAACCACAGCAGTGCAAGAAAAAAAGACGATGTTCAGCGATATTAATTCCTCTCAGGACAAAAAAAATAAAAAATCATTTTCCCTGCTTTTTCCCGTGTGCTCTCAGCTTAGCTATTTCCTTTGCTTTTTTTTTGTGAATACTTAAAAAAATCAATAATTGCAGGTCTGTTTTTCAATTATACTTCTATTTCAATGCCTTTTAGGGCTTGGCAGTGCACAATATCATCCTGGACTTGTGATTTAAGTGCCGTGCTGAGCCTGGAAAAGTTGTTAGGATAGGTTTCTCCAGCCAAACCCCATCATTAAAATGGACTCATAGCTGCTGGCTCACTAGCTCATCCTTGATAACTACAAAAAATATTTACTTATCTTGACCCAGTGAAGGATGACAACTATTTGTAACTATTGCTCCAAAAGCTAACACAGAGGTCTTGACTCTGAAGAGCTGTGAAATCATTTGCTCTCATACTTCAGTTCTGGGTTCCTGTGAACATTTCTGACAAATGAGTAACTTTCTTTCACTCTGCATATGGAAACATTTGTGCTAATTCTTCTGCTAATACTCAATGATATCCAATGCAAAATGAAAGTGTGAAATCACAACACCAAAATAACCTCCCTTCAACGTCCGTGAAAGACATTTGGGAAATCTGACTCATGTTTTTCCATAACATTTTAAAGTAGTTTAAATAGCATGTGTTTTATTCAAAATGGCTGAAGCATGTTGGCAAGCACTAAATAGAGGTGGATTTTGCACTATCATTGTTGTAGAAGTGAAACCGTGTAAACATGGGCCTGTTCTTCTTATAGTTAAGGGTCTTCTGGCTGCGCTATGCTGTTTTGTAGGATGGAATTTTCCACAGACTGTCCTGGTGTGCAGAGCAAAACCACAAGAACGTCTCTGCCTGGTATGGTGGTCAGAGAAAGAGAGCTGCCACTTTATACTAGGATGGGGGCTAAAATAAAGCATATCTTTATATCTGGATTGTGCACAGGATGGGTGTAAGTCAATGCAACAATGTTAACGCTAATTAACCCTGGAAAAACTGGAAGACACTGAAAGAACAGGGCTGGCAGAAATACAGATCTTTTTTTCATTCACAAATTATAACAACCAATCTCAATTTTCAGAACATAACTTTATCAAAGCAAATTAATTATGTATCAAAACAACATCTTTCTCAAATCAAGATGCTCTTATCAAAAAGCCATCTAATAATATGATGGCAGAAAAATTGGCTGGAGACGTGATCAGAATCTGTAAAACTGGGACGCAGTCACAGTGAGTCTGCCAGACAAAATGGCATCCTTTAAGTGGCATTTCATTATAATGACTTTTGGAGAAAGAAAGTCAATATATGATGGACAATATGATGAAGAACAATAATTTAAGAATTAAGAAAAACATGAGGGTACAAGTTTTAAAGTATTTTTAATACATACAGTGTGCAAGGGCTGTATGAAGCAGTGGCTCAGTAAATGAAATACTTCTTATGTTTCTGCAGAAATATGCAAAAAATAAAAATAAAACTTGGACATCAGTAAAAACTGAGGTGGAATTTTGTTAGAACCTGGCAACTTGGGTGTGCTCTTCTTTTTTTGTTTGTTTCAGCCTACGGGATCCTGATGCACGCACCTAGTCTGAAGCATTCTAAAAATAAAAAATAAATAAAAAAAGATGCAACATGTAACCTCACCCTGACCCTGAGCACCAAGAGGTATTTAGCAGGGATTTCATTGCTGACAGGGGGGAGATGAGCTGTGGTGTCATGTGAGCTCTTCTGTCAGCTGGTAGTGTGTCAGGGACAGCCTAGGAGGCCAGTTGGAGAAATATAAGCCCTGACCTTGGGAGCACTCTCCCTGACACACTATCCCCTCCAGGAGCTTTCTGCCGGCCAGCCTTCATACGTATACTACAGATTCCACCATGCTTTGCAGCCAGCTAATCCTCTCAGCAGGTTCAGACAGGCAGAAGTTTGATGAAGCAAGTAACATCTAAATCAGGGACACACTCAAGCCTCTACAGATAAGGCATCTGATCAGAGATGTTATTGTAAAAACATGACATAACTAAAACTAAACTTTCATTAATGTAGAGGTGGTTTTTAACTCAATATGGTTCACTTCTCTGGTTGTTTAGTTGATCAGATCAATCAGTAGAATCAGTATTGTGTCCAAGCTTGGTGTTTGCACATGCAGAACACAACAGGAAACGAAGGTGACAGTAGATCAGGTCTTAAGACCTTATCTACATGGATTATATACATATTATAATTCTGAAATTTGTACTATTGTAATGGAAAATTAAATATTTTGTCCAGTGATTGACCAGTGAGCAAACACCTTTCATAAAATAAATAGTAATGTCAAAGATCACAAGAAAACAAATCTTACCTGAGATACATTTATATTTAGTTATTCAAAAGTGCATTAAATGGAGTCACTTATGTGAGGAGTATGTATAGATACATTCTTGGTGTCAGTATATAACACTGCTCCATTGAGGCACAGTCTATGTGAGGGGTGTATTTGGTGTTAGGTGTGATGAAAATCACTCAGACAGATAGGTATCAAAGATGTGAATCCAAAAAGCATTTTGAATGATTTTTTTTTTCCTGTGGAAATATATTAAACTTAAGGCACACCAATACAAAGCCCATTTATTTATCATGTCATGTAATTTCAGACAGGTTCATACATCTCCAATTGGAAGCCATTTCCAAATCATATACTGTATAAAGGCAAAGGATGCTGCCATTAAACACTCATTGAAAGCCTGGTCAATAATTGGTTTTGGAGAATAGTGACCAAATTGGAGCGCTCATTTTCCTGTGCTCCCCTTTTCCAGAAGATGGCTCAGGTGCCACAATAGATGTTTGCCAGAACAGTGTATTTTTTTAACAGCATATAAATACATATATATATATATATATATATATATATATATATATATATATATATATATATATATATATATATACATATATATATGACTTGAGTAATGGCTGAAGTCATGACAATAACACCGCTGGTCTGTTGAGGAAAGTGAGTCATGAATGCAGCCATTACAGCGGAGTGATGTTTGCGCGGGAAGGAAGGAGGGGTGGCCCAGTTTAATTGAGTGAAATGGCATGGAGGGGCAAATCATTTCAGTTCTGCTAGCAGATATTAAAGGGCACGTTCAGACAGATCATGAGTACTAACACTGAATGAAAACTTGATAGCATTTCAAATATGGATTAGCCTATTAAACCTAGCTGAACGAGTTGGAGGATGCAGACATCTTAGGAACATGTATTGAATGTGACAGGAACGTTAAACAGAGAAAGCACTTTTCGCTGAAATGATATTGTTTTAACTTTATAATAACCCTGTAACAGTGTGTTATTTCATTTTTGTGTGGAATGAAATTTCTTTCCCTTTTCTCCAGCATACGACAGTGCTTCCTTTCATCATCATTGAGATGAGAACCACACGTCACCTCTATCCCAGCAGGATGTGTGGACTCTTGGCTGTGTGCTGCTTCTGTGTGGGATATGTCCTTTGGTAACTACCTTCACTGACTATTGCTGTGCTGTCATCATTACACCAGTGGATGTTTGTGGATGAGTTAACAGAGTGTCAGGCCTTTGTGTAATACAGTATATTCAAGATTTTAATTTGTTTTTCCATAACAATATGGCCTAACGCTTCTTGATATGTTAAAAGGAGGGGTTAAAGTGAGCCGGAAGGATCCGGAACGGCATTCTGGCACCCCAAGTAACTCGGAGAGAGTAAAAATTGGTGCGTGTTATATATTCTAGATAGACTCAAATCTGCATTACAGGACAGCATTTAGAGTCACTCTTTAAAAAATAATAATACAAGCTTTTGAGAATAAAGTTGTAAAAATTTGAGAATGAAGTAGTGACACTGTGACAGAATGGTGCATATCAGAGCAACGGAAATAAAGAATTACTTGACAAATAAAGAAAATCTTCTGCCGTATCTGCATCACATTATTATTAGTACTAGAGCTTTGAAAGGACTCAGCAGGAAACACAAACTTGGAGGAAATCTGTGGCATAACAGATGTAACTCCAGTGCGCTCACTACAGCAATCAAGCCCACAATGTTGAATGGTATATGAACTCACCATAAGGTTTTATCACACACATGCATATACCAAAATGCACTGGGGCTTGACGCCGAATGCATCATAGTTCCACTCCTTACGGATCGCTCATTTTGATTATCATTATCATGACCTTGATGAAGACCATGGAGATTTCTCCTTCAACACAAGAGACAATAATTTCACCAAATACTCAATCCTCATTTTAATACCCAAACGTTGTGCTGATGTACTTCATTTTGTCATAGGATTATGACTATTCTCGAAATATTATATTTTTATTTTTTGCATGAGGTGTATACATGAACATTTTCTATTCTGATTCATCATTCAGATTATTAACTGATTATTAGGCAACATGTAAACGTAACTAATGAGAGGCGGGAATGTAAACGCTCAAAATCACTTCAAATCTGGTTGATTTTAGGAGGGCTGCTGATTTAACTGTCCATGTTTAGTTCAACTTGTAATGATATATGCGCTAATCAACTTCAAACTAAGAAACATGGCGAACAAAAATTTTTGGTGAACAAGAACTTTTTGCTAGATTGTTCCAATAATTCATGTCCAAATTTGTTCGCTTGGTGATTAAGTTAGCTGTCGAGTAATCTAGTAACACAAACTGGATGCTAGTTGAGCAAATATCGCTAGCAACATGAACTGAAATCAAACAAAAAACTGTTCTATGTTATCCCAGTCGAAATGTCCCAGTTTATTTACATCATGTTATGATTTCTCTTTAAACAAAAAGGTATAAGCTGAGGTGGTGAGGAAGACTGTATAGAATTGTACCCTCTTGGCAGTGAAAAAGCTATTGCATTTAAAAATAAACTGTCATAACATCTTGCTACTGAGAAATGTACTTCAACTACTAGCTATAGATTCTGTGGTTAATTTACCACTAACTTCAGAAGAAAGAAAAATAATGAAAGAAAAATCAATGTTAGGATCTTAATTAGAGATATGTTTATATCAGCTCCCCCTTTACCCCAACCACAGACATTAAAGTGACTTCTTTCCTACTTTCCTTTACTACAGACATTTGGGCCACATTTGGTGAGCTTTTAGAATAAAGCTTCGTGTGTCAGATCAAGAGATTTATATGAAGTTGTGGATTTAATATCAAACACTGACAGGGAGCAAATACCTTTTCAACATTTTAAGTTAATTTTAATTGAAACCAGATCATTCAGTTTCAGTAGAATTATAAATTGGAGTCAGATGTTTAACCTTCATCTGCACCTATCTCACCTATCACATTTGTTTTAGGTTGACAGGCAGGGAAACTTCATTTACATAATATAAAAAAAAAATAACACCTTTCAGTAGACAGTAAAAATACTGTAACAGGACAATGAAACTCATTTTAATTTACAGGGTGTCCGAAATGTCAGGAACCATTGAGAGTAAAGCTACATGTACTTATTTTTGGATTTATTATATACAGCATATGCTCAACATGTTATGTTCACCCTTACTCGCTATGCATTTCCTCAGCCTCTGTGTCATGTTGTTATGGATTTTGCTTAACATATTCCCACTGGTTTCACCCTGTATTATATTACGCCAGACTCAACATTCACACAGCTTCTGCATGTTGCTGTGCCATGCTCTGCTAATCAGTGTAGCTAGAAATATGTTCAAAATACACTAACACACCAGGACACTTTTACCAGGATCGCTCGAAATAAAAAAAAAAGTCTTAACCCTTGTCGTATAATTAAGCAGGTTATCTAATGTTCTTCATTGGCTCGGAGGCTGAGATTGGAATTTGTATTTTGGTGAATCGCTAACTAAACTAAACTATCTAAGATCAAGATTATCAACTGATTTCTGTGACTGTGCATAAGTATTAGTGAACGAGAGCCTAAAGCATTGTACATTTCTACTGTATATACAATAGCTCTAAAAAGTCTGCACGCCCCTGTTAAAATGGCTGGTTTTTATTTTTGTGAAAAAAAAAATGAAACCAAGATAAATCATGTCAGAACCTTGTCTACCTTTATTGTAAAATTTTAACCTATTAATCAAAGTGAAAACCAATAAGAACCATTTTAGGGGAAGAAAATGAAAGATAAAAAAAGTGTACTATCCTGGTTGCATAAGTGTGCACACCCCTAAAGTAATACTAGTTGAAGCACCTTTAGATTTTATCACAGCATTGCCAACCTACCCCAACCTTGCCAACCTACCCCATAGCCCAGACATATGAAGAATTCGTGAGATTGTTTTCACATGTAGGGAGCAACCAGTACTTGCCTGAAATTGCTGCAATTCTTTTAATGTTGCTGTAGGCCTCTTGGCAGCCTCCCTGACCAGTTCTCTTCTGATCTTTTCATCAATGTTAGAGGAATGTCCTGTTCTTAGTAGTGTCCCTGTCGTATTTTCTCCACTTGTTGATTATAGTCTTTACACAGTTCCATGGTTTATCCAATCCCTTGGAAAAAAATTTGTAACCCTTTCCTGATTTACATTTTTCAACAACGAGATCCCGTACCTGCCTTGTAAGCGGTAAGGAACAGCTGTACTTTATTTAGGGTTAATCAGACACTTTAATTGATAGCAGGTGTATACTAATTAGTATTTAACATTTGTGATTGGTTGATTTTGAACACTGCCACATTCCCAATTATAAAAGGGTCTGCACACTTATGCAAGCTGGGTATTGGAAGTTTTTTTTCTTTTTCCTCAAAAATCATTTCTAGATGTTTGTCACTTGATATTTATATGCATATTGCAATTTCACAATAAAGGTGAAAAAAAGTTCTGACATTTTTACATTACAAAAACCTGCCATTTTAATAAGGGTGTGTAGACTTTTTATGTCCACTGTGAGGGCAGTAATACTCAGTAGTTTCAAAAATATTGAAATTAGAGGTTGTGTAAATGTTACAAATTCCAATTTGGGAAATTCTTTACTTTGGGCAAATTTAAAACATGTAGTATACTGGAGTATAGTGGAGGTTGATTTCTACTTACTCAGCTACAGCAGAATAATATTATACTGTACGCAATCTGATGGAGTATTACATTATTAGTATTAGTTCCATTATTATTAATGAACAGACTGGTAAAACAACACAGAATGATCTGTTCTTTGTCACCTGGTGTAGCTTTCTGTCTAGCATATTAACTGATGACAGTAATAAATAATCAAAATAGATAGAAGAATTATAGGCATCCTTCACGAAAATGAGCAAAAAAAAAAAAAGATTTATAAAATGTATAACCCCTATACTCTCAGAAATGAACTTAGCCTTTAATAAAAATGGGTAGCCTTGATGGTAGTTTTCGTTTTTGCTCATTCTCCTGAAGTGTGCCGATAATCCTGGAGTTGACTTTATATCATGTTTTCATCATAAGGAATTGAGCAGACGAATCCACTTGCACAAGATGACTGCATACTCTGAGAGTACGAGGTTCTTTAGAGAAACAATAGGAGCAGTGTCTGAAATGCTGAGATGCTCCTGGTAGACACATTGCTACTCCGGTGACTGATTCTACAGCCTTTCATGCGGCAGGTCAGACAGACAGAAGGACAGAAACGATTGTCGTAAGCCTACAAAAATGTATGACACGTAACAGTCTCCTTTTCTCTCTCTCTTTCTTTGAGGATGTGTTGGGTGTATAACGCGACGGGAGTCTGGGTGTACCCACTGTTAGAGCACATAGACACGGTGGCCAGAGTGGTGTTCTTCATCTGCCTCACAGCACTCACCGGCCTGTACTACATCATGGGGGAGATCCTCAACAGCTATATCTGGGATTCCTCAAGGAGTAAGTTTGTGTGGTGTGTGTGTAAGCACGATAAGGTCTGTGAGTGGTATATGATGACTCCTTGAAATGAGCTACAGTTGTACTTTTCTTATTGTCTGCCACACACAAGAGGAGAATATCTCCAAACATGCCTGGAGGTGGTCTGCTGTTCAGCACCCACACATGCACTCTGCTGCTATTAGCATTATTAGAGCTTAGGAGCACAGAGCATTGTGGGTGTCAGAAACAGATGGGAGTGTGAGCAGTCTGATAACAGCAGATGGTGAAGTCTTCTTGGCCTCCCACCTGATTGACACTGACCCACAAATCACGAGAGCTTTTCGAGTACTTGCACACACAAACCTAGACCCACATACATAGTCCTACATTTGCAAGGTTATCTTATGTGCCTAGCACTTGGAGATACTTTGCTTCTTGCTTAGACCATGGCAGGCATTTCACACAAAACGCTAGTGTGTCTAAGAGTTAATGACAGCTAGCAGATCATGAACTGATTACAAGCAGTTTCAACGTTAGCACGACTAAACCAGTACAGGAGTTCTGCTGGAAACATACAAGTGGTGGACAAAATAACTGACCCAGATGTAAAAGGAATTCTTTGATACACTAAACTTAAATGGTTTATTAGTTACAAAACCAGCAAAAAACTGATTTCTTTGGCTAAGTAATAACGACAGCGCTTGCTAGATGAATTAATTGCAGACGTCAGAGGAGAGTTGGTCAACATGATGGCTTCAGAAAACACCACAGAGTACCTCTGACACAAAAAAATGGATGTTATGAATTTACTTAAGGGCTGCTATTCACCAAATATAATCGATAACCAACACATTTTAGACTAATAAGAAATGGAAATATGCCCTAATGAGTCACATTTGACCTTCCTGCCAACATCTCTGGACATGTTGATGTTTGAAGAAGGCCAAATGGTCTCATCAACCCACAATGTCAGTCGCTGTGATTAAACATGATGACGCAAACTACTGTATAATGATATACCCAGCCATCTCAGGAACAGTGATGAATTTTTATGGCTGTATAACTGCCAAGAAATGTGAGAACATTTCATACTACATGATGACATGGGAATGTCAAAGCTGAGAAATAAAAATGGCTGATGAAAAGAAATGATCAGAATCGTGTTATCCTTGTAACCAAAATACAAATGACTTGCTTTATTTCCAGAGTTGGGTGTAATTGTAATCTAATGACTTTTTCTAATAGCGCTGTAATTACATTTTAAATTTATGTAATTTGATTACAGTTACTGATACAAATTTATTTTTAAGAAAACAATACTAAGTAAAATAAATTTTTTAAATAAATCGCGTTTTTCCTCGAAGATTTTTTCTTTAGCACCGAATAATTCTCCACTTGGAGCAGTTTGTCACTAGGGAACTGAAGGTCAGTAATACTGAAGGGAGGCGATACCAATCAGACATGGAAATACTCGTGTCTTATTGGCTGACAGCTCTCAATTCTGCCAAACTCTAGCTCACACAGTCAGTGGGAGGAAAAATGAATATACAGCTAATTTTTTTTTAAACCAGTAAAGGGGTTGAAACTGGAACACTAACATCCTTTGATGCTGAACAGGAAAACAATGTGTGTAAATGTCTACATGAGTTCCAGTTTATGTGAACATGATATGAGCAGAGCATAAGGAAAGATAATGTGCTTTGCATGGCACTGTAGCAGCTAAACCCACACAATGATAGCTTAGCTATGCCTCCCCTTGGCTAGCAACACCAAACTAGCCTTGTTAGAAAAGTTTTATATTTTATCGGTCTGGTAGTCTTACAAACATTGACAACACCTGAGGCAAGTTTTATGATAAATCCGACTTTCTCTGATCATGTGACACGTGCTAAAATTACTGAAAGAGCTATGAGTTTCACTTTGTAGTGTATTTGTGTAGGTTGGATATGTTTTGAAAGTAACGTAAAGTTATTAGTAACCTGATTACTTTTTACATGCAGTAATCAGTAATGTAATCAGATTACAATTTTAAAGTCGTAATTAGTCATCTGTAGTGGATTACTTTTTTTCAGTATCTTACTCAACACTGTTTATTCCTGCCCTCCAGGTGCTTTAGAGTCAAATAAGGATAAAAGTGACTGAATCCATGGACAGTGAGATGCGACAGCTGTGTTGGAACTATTGCATTACCAGCGCTCGTTGTTTGGAGAGTAACTCTGGACTGAGCGGTAAATCTGACACTTGGGAAAAGGTCATCGATAAACAGAGTGTACCCGACCACCTTGTTTTTTTTCTAGTCCAGCTCCTGATACAACTTCATCCAATTCTCACTTTAACGAAAGCACAGCTCTTCTACATGAGTTAAATCGAAGTGATTTCAGAATACCTCAAAAAATGTATGTATTAATCATATGTATCAAATCAAATGTATTAATCACAATTCCTGTCTTTGTACATGTTTAGGTCAGTATTACAACCTTATTATGTGTTATAATGCTATATATTCAACTCCATGGTTATTGGCAGCCTTTATGAAAACAAGTATACAAATATATCCATTACACCGCGATGAACTGCCATCCCGGCTCCGGATCCACCGTGACCCAGACCAGAATAAAGTGCTTACTGTAGATGTATGAGTGAATACATATACAGTATAAATGCATGCATTGCATCTATATTTTGAGATTGAACCTATGGATTTACTGTACAGCTTTATTTTTACACAGCATTCCTTTGAAACATAAAACTCTGTGTAATAGACCAGGCTCAGGAGGAGGTTGGAGATCCATGTGCAGAGGTTTAATTACAGATTCCAGGTAGACAAAGCAGGCAAAGACAATCCAAAACTCCACAAGAATAATGAGGCAGGCAAAGGTCAAAACACAGTATGGTATGAGATAACCAAACAGCAGGATCATCCAGAAGAGTAATCAAAAAGCACAACTAAATGTCGAAACCCAGTAATGGCAGTAAGAACAGAACACGGCTCACACAGACTCTGGGAATGTCAAACCTTTTTGTTAGTTTGTTCAGCATGGTAGGTTTTAATCTAAGGTTATAGTCTTAAACCAGGAAGTGAACAGGAAGTAGACAGATAGAGCTGGGATAGGGATAATTTCCTGGACTGGTGTGACACTGTCCTCATAATACCATCAATCTGAGGAAATGCAAGAACCTGGTTCTGTTGTTTGAGTGGAAATTTTCAATGATTATGTGTAATGTTTATTTTATACAAGCATTTTTCCCCGTGTTCCTGAAGGGCACTGATAGTTCAAGAGTTGATATTTTTCATCAAAAGGGATTGAGCGGATACACCGACTCGCACGAGCATGTGGTAACTGATAATGAACATGCACTGGGCCTCATGAGTTTGTTTAGTAAAGTTGTGTGTATCTGTGTTCGTTAGCCAAATCAAATTAAATACTTCTGCCAGATTTATAATATAATGCACATCTTCTGACAAATCAGATTCAAGATTTCAACCACGCTGTTGTATAAAAATATTATATAGCAGTGGAACAGCATTTGCTAATACAGTAAATTACAGAAAAGGTGAGAATTAAGTGAAGTGAAAGGAAAAGAGTTTGATGTAAAAATGGAGGGCAAGAGATATCTATGCTGTATGCAGATAATCATGGACACCAAGCACATCACAAAGATAAACTGCTATGTTTAATTCTTTTAATTAAAGAATTAATTCAACTGTGGCTCATTCTGACGTGCTCTCCAGCCTCTCGCACACTTCATCCTCTCTCAAACTTCAGCCTCTCGCACATTTCAGCCTCTCGCACATTTCAGACTCTCGCACACTTCAGCCTCTCTCAAACTTCAGCCTCTTGCTCATTTCAGCCTCTAGCACACTTCAGACTCGCACACTTCAGCCTCTATCAAACGTCAGCCTCTAGCACACTTCAGCCTCTCGCACATTTCAACCTCTCGCATATGTCAGCCTCTTGCACACTTCAGCCTCTTGCACACTTCAGACTCTCACACATTTCAACCTCTCATACACGTCAGCATATCGCACACTTCAGCCTCTGACACGCTTCAACCTCTCGCACATTTCAACCTCTCACACGCTTCAACCTCTCGCACATTTCAACCACTCGCACACTTCAGCATCTCGCACTCTTCAGCCTCTCACGCTCTTCAGCCTCTCGCACTCTTCTGCCTTTCGCACACATCAGCCTCTCACACATTTCAACCTCTCACACATTTTAACCTCTCGTACAGTTCAGCCTCTTGCACATTTCTACCTCTCTCATGCTTCAGCCTCTCGCACTCTTCTGCCTCTTGCACACTTCAGTCTCGTGCACGGCACCCTCCCCGATGGCATGTTGGAAAAGAAGGAAAGCATGTATCGTAAGGAAACCTGATGTATTCATGCACACTCGGGAGTATACAGCACATTGCAGGTTGAGACATACCAGATCGCTCACTTATAGGTCACTTAGTGCTGACTCTAAAGTGTTTAAAGCATTAAAGAAGATTAAAAGAAAGATGCCATATGAGCTATTGTCCTTTTATACAGCATTACAAAATAAACTTCACTATACTGTAATGTATATGTGACAAATAAAGGCTTTCTTCTATTGCAGTGGCATGGTCTTGATTGAATGACTGGTCTTATTTGTCCTAATGTATGGATTTGTGTTGGCTTCAAGTTACACAAACTCAAGAGCTTTTGTAGGATACAAATATTTTTCCACACAAACAGGATTCTCATGAATACCAAATTTCTTATGTAACTTATGTGGAGGGCAGGGCTCTCATTCATCAACATGTGTGTAGAATTCAGCATTTATCACACATACTGTATGTAAACACACTCATGGACAGACACACTCGTTTACATAAAGAAACACCCACAAATACATTTACATTTATTTATGTAGCATACACTTTTATCCAAAGCAACAAATGAGGAAATACAACAAACCGATATTTCAAGCGGAGAACAATACAAGTAGTGCTACTATACAAGATTTATAATTGAATTCTAGAGCAGCAAAGTGAGCAGAGTAGAGGTGTAAGAGCCAGAGCAAGGGTTTTTTTGTTTGTTTGTTTTTTAAGTAATGTGGGGTTAGTGTTTTAGGGGTTAGTTAGGTGTTCACGGAAGAGGTGGGGCTTTAACTGTTTTTTGAAAATAGTGACAGATTCTGCAGTCGGAATTGAAGTTGGAAGTTCAATCCACCACTGAGGGTCAGTTAGTGTGAAGGTTCTGGAAAGGGACCTTGAGCCACGCTGAGTAGGCACTACTAAGCATCGGTCGTTAACCGATTGCAGACTGCATAAGGGAACATAAACCTCAAGGAGAGTGTTGTGGTAGGGGGGTGCTGTTCCAGACAAGGTCTTGTACGTGAGCATCAAGGCCTTGAATTTGATACGGGCGGCTACAGGAAGCCAGTGGAGGGAAATGAAGAGGGTATGAATAGCTAAATATGGTGACAACTTCCCTTTAAAAAGGAGAATGTATGCCCCATTGTGCAATGTATTGCCCCATTTACACATGGAAAATTGAAAAGAATTTAGGTAACAATAATAAGTTGATTATAAGTGGATTATTATACAACTGGTGTGTTAAAATAATTTGTATTTATAAACAGAAGTTAGCAATTTGATTTGCCTGTTACTCTGATGCCTGGTACTTAAAATAGTCCTTCTCTACCTCATCATCATCCGCATATTAGGCATATGCCATATTCTGAACAAATCTGGTCATTTAGAGGATACTAAATCCAATTATATCCTGTTTTAGAAGATTCTGCTGTATCATCAAATATCGAATTGTTGCCATATAAATCAAAATTGTATCGTATCATAGAAAATTTGGAATACACCCCACCTCATGACACTTTTCGACCGCTAGGGGTTTCGGCATACATACACATGGTCAGGAGTAGTTAATACATAAAGTAAATGGTAAATGTACATATGCACATCTTCATGCACAAGAATAACATTGTAAACCACGTTCTATACACAGATACACGTATTTGCACGGTTGATAAATGTGATCCCTGAATGTAAATAAGCAAGCGAGTTCCCTGTGCATGGGCAGATATGAAAATCTACTTCCCTTCCCATGGAGCAGGGGTGTAACACAATGCCATTATCTGTACTGTTTAGTGCTCAAAATATTTGTATATGTGTTTCGTATTGAATGTAAGTCTGAAGTGGGCATGGTCTATAACCACAGTTGTTTTTTTTTTTTTTTGTGAACGCTCTCATTATGCCCTGAAAACACTATGAACTATTTTTCATTGACAAACGATGTACTTACCTACAGAACATTACAGAACTTTATTTAACTCCTGAACCTGATGTCCTGACAATCTTTTTATCTCCTATGTAATGTAACAGAATAAACAAGCTAACTATGCTTCAAAAGAATGCTGTCTTTCCCAGATCAAGAAACAATGGCAAAAAAAAACAAAAAACCTCCACCTACACAGAGTCGTATCTGTGTGTGTGTTTGTTGTATACGTTATCTCTTCAATATGTATAGTGTATTCATATTTGGTTAAACCCAAAGCATATAGTGTTATAGTAGTACATGCTACTACCAATGAATGTTTTTTTTTTTGGAGACGTGAAGCACCTTATGGACCTGCAGTATAACTCAATCAATTATGTTTATAAAGCTCAAGATTTTCCAGAAGGGAATGTTGTGTAGCAATGTTGCTAGCGTTCTAGGTCCTCATTTTCATTAGTGTGTATGGATGTTTGCTTGGACTTGCTTTGAACATGAATTCACAAAAATCACTTAATGATCAAAAATAAAGTTGCAGGTGGAATGAGTTTGCTCAGGGCGTCTTTTACATACAGTAGGTGTTTGTTTAATCCTATGTCTGGGGATGCTAATCAGTTTATATATTTACTAATGACTTTACAGCTTTTGGGTTAAATGTAATTACTGTTAAATACAGATACATTTTGATTTACACTCAAACCTCATAAAAAAGCTACCAGTCATACTTTCTTCGGATATCATCAGTGAATACCTATTCCCGAAAGCACTACTGATAAATTTGTGTCAAGTTGCGATCTGAGGGAGATGTGACGTGCACAAATGTGATGTCCTGGCATATCCAAGTCCGATAGGATTTTCTGGTACAAGTACATTTTAGACAGGATACAGTTTGCATTTACTAAACTTCTGTTACATGTTATACATTGACACCTCCATACAAACAGAGGGCTCCCTGTCCTGTGAGCACACACACTTCCTCTTCCCCAGTCCATACTTGTTTATGGATTACAGTGCCAGGGAAAAATATTTACCCCCTTCTGTTTTCCTCTAATTTGCATATTTGCGACACTAAATGGTTTCAGATCCTCATGCAAAATGTAATATGAAGATGAAGAGGAAACACAAAACAATGATACAATGATCAGTTCATTTATTGAACAAAAAAGGGATATGCAACCCCTGCATCACCCGTGTGAAAAAGTAATTGCCCCCAAACTTAATATCTGGTTGTGCCACGTTTCACTGCAACCAAATATCTCCCTGATCTCCCATATATCTCACTGATCTCCCATATCAGGAGATCAGTCTTTCAAATCAGGGTGGAAGCCCATTTTGGCCCATGCTTCTTAGCAGAATTGTTTTAATTCACCCACATTTGAGGGCTTCTGAGTGTAAACCATATTTTTGTAGCATATTTGGATTTTTTTAACCTCTGCTTTCTCAAACACAGCCTACTGCAAAGATAATAATTTCACGGTGCTATGCTGGACATTTTCTTAATGAGAAACATATGCATTCCAGGCCTGAGCAGGAAATGTTCTTAGTTCGGCAAGAAACAACAATCACCTCATGACAGATTCATCCAAATGAGTAAGTCAGCATAGCGCAGTGTAATAACGTCTGTCAAACTGCAGAAGAGGAGAGAAAACAGCTCCAACTGTTAAAATTAAGTGCTAACTCTTGACATCCCAAAACCAGACTGTCAAAATCTTCACCCTCTCCCAATCCTGTTTAATCATCCTCTCAGCTCATGTTTAAAAAAAATGATAGATGCAGAGCTCCAGTACTGAGTTAATTATATTTACAGAAGGAACAGCGCTCCATTTTAACTTCTCACTTTGTACTAATTACGTCCACTAGGCCGGCATCCTGTTTGATTGTTCTTAGGAAATGTTTATGTATGTTTCAAGTGTGTGTGTGTGTGTGTGTGTGTGTTTCTGTGGGCGCTCTCCATCAGCACATCAACTGCAGAACAACACCTCGTAGTCTTCTCATTAACACCATCGCTCTCTCATGCAGAGGCGACAAACTGAACGTGATCTGAAGGGTTCTCGCGCATGAATTAGCATAGTAATAATAAAATCTGACATGTTTGAGGCTATCATGGGCACAGACTCACCCAAACTGTACAGTTGAAGACTGGAAAAATGTTCTGATGAATCTCAGTTTCTGCTGTGACATGCAGATGCAGCATGAATCTTACATCAACAGTTCAGGTCGGTGGTGGTGGTGGTAGTGTAATGGTGTGAGGAATGTCCTCTTAATACCAATCTAGCATTGTTTGAATACCACATGCATCACTTTTTTTGCCACAATTTACCAATCATGTATTTATTTCCACCATGACAGTGTGCTATGTCACAAAGTCATCTCAAACTGGTTCCATGAACATGACAGTGAATTCAGTGTACTTGGCCTGAATCAGATTGGAGCACCTTTGGCATGTGGTAGAACGGGAGCTTCACAGCATGAATGTGCAACATGATAAATCTGCAGCAATTAGCAATTACACACTGCAATCATGTGAATACAGACTAGAATCTCAAAGGGAAGGAGAAGACGAAGGCTTTATTTGCCGTATTTGCCACACTTTACAGTACAGTGAAATTATTTTCTTCGCATATTCCAGTTTGTTAGAAAGTAGGGGTTAGGGAGCAGGGTCAGCGCCCATGGAGCAGAGACGATTAAGGGCCTCACTCAACAGTGGCACTTTGGTGGTGCTAAGGCTCGAATCCCCAACCTTCTGATCAGTAACCCAGAGATTTTAACCACTGATATGTATGTGGCGTAAGTATATATATGTGGTTCTCCTAAACCTGTTCCAGCATGACAATGCCCCTGTGCACAAAGCGAGCTCCATGAAGACATGGTGTGTTAAGGTTGGAGTGGAAGAACTCGAGTCACTCCAAATACTGACTTTAGGTAATTACTGCTCTTTGTAGATGATACTTTTTTATGTATTTTTGAGGTCATCTTTGATGATCATATATACTCGCTTCTTTCTAAAGTTATTCCCTCGGTTTTGATGATGGTCGTCATATAGGATAAAGGTAATCAGTCAGAATAACTTTCTTATTGATTTGCAATGACCCTTCCATCCAAGGGGACTTAAATCCTATCAGCAAAAACGGTGCATCATCAACCATTGTGAATATCTTCTGGTTTCACCACAGCCTCAGAGGTGCTTTACTTGCACAGCTGACAAAGGACTTTTGTTTGAAACGTCCTGTTTCTCTGGGAACTTTGTGTACTGCACTGCAATTTTCACTTCCTCAAGACTGTACTGACTCCCTGGCTTTTTTCCCTTCATATATTATTTATAGTACTTATTATAATTACGTCATTATTGCTTAAAAAGATTGTACTCTAAAGCCTACACAGATAAACAGAGTGAACGTCATGCTTTGTTTCATTAGATAGAATGCAGCATGTAGCCAGATCTAAGTCATCAACAGTAGACAGAGTGCACATATGGCTTAGTGGTTAAGGCTCTGGGTTACTGATTGGAAGTTTGGGGGTTCAAACCCCAGCACTGCCAAGCTGCCACTGTTGGGCCCTTGAGCAAGGCCCTTAACCCTCTCTGCTCCAGGGGTGCCTTATCATGGCTGATCCTGTGCTCTGACCCTGACAGGCTGGGATAAGAAAACAATTTCAATGTGTGACCAATAAAGACTCATTAACAAAGCAAGATTCTCCAAATCAGATTTCTTGCACTTAGACAGATTTTGTGCACTCTACAAATACAAATAAATAAATAAATATATATATATATATATATATATATATATATATATTTATTTATTTATTTATTTCTGTTTTGTGCAAGGTTATTGTTTATGAATAAAACAGAACATCTCTCTTGCTGGAGGAGTGTAGGCAGAGTTAGGTTTGGTTTATGATACCGTGTTCTTTCTCACTTCTCGCCCTGAAACTGCTATTGGTGCAAGCAAAGTCTGCAGTAATTACAACAAAGTTCTTGCTCTCTTACTGTGAGAGCCCTAAAATTGTCGTTTTCTTGTCAACAAGATGTCTATTATTGCATAATTAAAAAAATATATACAAACAGTTGTGAATGATCGTACCCGTTATTCATCATATAACAAATTACATTCATTTTCTACCTGAAAAGTTCATGAATAATCAACAACCCATGATATGACAGACAGAAATCCTACCAGCATTGACATTCATCTAAACAACCCGTGTACCACAGACCAAGGAACAACGTTCTCTACTACGCTCTACATATGATAAATCTTTTTTTAAACCAAGAGTCAAATCCTGAGGGCTGAAGCACACAACGTAAATCACAAATACTTTGGTCAACACAACCAATGTGTGTAAAACTGGACTGACTGAACACCAATTTTAAGTGGATCTCTGCACCGTTTATAGAAGAAAACTGGGATATATGTGTGTTAACACTGCTTCATGTCTGTGAATATTCTGGAGCTACTAAGATTACTAGATCAAAAGCACACATTCAACTGATCAGCATTGCTATGTGGTTTGAGACACAGTCGTGTAGAGACAGGATTGTGTACTTGCTGCCTCATCTGCTCCTTACTGACAGGTCAACTTACGATTTGTAAAAACCTTTTGATGATGTTGAGGTGCTGTTTTCAGAGTAGCATAACAGCTGATAAGAAAGCTCAGGCATGTTTTCACGGTATAACATATGAGTGATGTAAGGACAGAGAAAAGGAGGAGACCTCTGGAAGTGGAATTTCCAAAGACGAAAGTCATTTTAAACCACATATTGGTGCAGTCTGTTGACTCGACTTCAGTTGGAGGAAAGGAAATGTGGGTTTTATTTTTCCATTTCAGTCTGAAACGGCCATTTTTACGTCATCCTCATGTGGAGCTGCTTCAGTGTGCGTGGTGATAGTGCCCCCTGCTGGACTCACGCATTCTTTCCTTACTTTAGGATTCGCCACTGTAACGAGGGCAGAATGATGCAAAAGGAGGAAAATATTAAATACATTACTGATGGAGTGACAGCATCCTTCCTTACTTTAGGTTGCGAAGCTATAGTGAGGGCTAAATGGCATGAAGGACAACCTCACCATTAGGATTCTCTTGCTTGTAAAATGTCTTCAGCATGTCAACAGCCTCCTCCGCTCTGTGACCTGGTATACACTGTAAAGTCAAATGGAAAGTAAATTAATGTTGTTCTTATATTAGTTAAGGTAAGAGTAACAGAATCGGACTGTACGATAACGTAGGCAGCTAAACAGTTTCTAAAGAGTGATAGATTTAAACTTGCCATACATCAGCTTTTTTTTTTTTTTTTTTAAATCATTCAGAATCTCAAGAACGCATGAAGCTCAGGCAATGACTGAATAGTTTGTGGTAAATATAAAATATAAATATAAATCAACCTAATCAGGAGCAAAGCAAAAACATCTATTCAGATATTTCCTATAAATCATATCGTTGCTGTATTTATATTCAGTTACCATACATTTGTTTTTGGGCAAGTCATTTAGGGCTTGCTGCGCTGCACTTCATCATTCAGGAAGAGGCACAAATGAACCCTTAGGGATGAACAAACTTTGGTCTGAACCCCAAAACAACAACAAAGCTGAGACACCATTTACCAAAGTATGTGCATCCACCATTAAGAGAGCCCTACGTCATCATGGCTTGAAAGAATGTCGCACAAGGAAGAAGCTCCTTCTCCAACACTGGCATAAAAAACAAGTGTGCAGATGACCACAAACCATTTGGAGGAACGTTCTCTGATCAGATGAAGCAAAAATGTAACTGATTAACCACAATGACCAGCACTGTGTATGGAATAGGGCTGCAACTAACAATTATTTTCATAATCGATTAGTTGGCCGATTATTTATTTATTTATTTATTTATTTATTTATTTAATCGATTAATCGGATTGGGGAGGAGAGCAAACTTTCAGTAGCATTTTTTCGTTTATTTAAAATAAAATCCACAAACTGAGTGTTACAAATATAAACTTAAGACTAAAACTTTACACAACTGATTGTCCAATTATATAAGACTGAAAAGAACCCAACACACACACACACCAGAATATATATTATTCATTTAGGACTGTAGTTTAATTCAGTGCTTTTTGTGCATCAATAAAAATAATGCATATATATACATATACATATATACATACATACATACATACATATATATTATATATATATATATATATATATATATATAAAATTTATAATTAGTATTTATATTCATGCATTACTTTTTATGGATGCACAAAAAGCACTGAATAAAACTGCAGTCATAAATCAATAATAAAAACTCACTTTCACTGCACCTCATGGTTTCTGTTACTCACTGCTTTTAGGCATATTGTTTTACTTTTGATCATAGTGTTTTAATTAGACATTACAGATCTTACTTGCGCTCCCACTGCAAGTGGAAGCAACGCTGCCTCGTTATTAACAGATCACTTCAGTTGTAATAAACGACAGAATTTAGACTGCAAGCACACAAATACAACATATAATGACAATAAACTTAAATTAAGCTAAACCTTTTAAGCAACTTGCAGCAGTTTCCCCAAGCCCTTGCACAGAGTGGAGCATTTTGGATACAAACATAAGTTTGTGCTTGTGCATCACTGTCGTGCTTCCCTGCTACACAAATTCTACTTTATAAAGTTTGATCTTCTTCAGGGTGTTCAATATAAAATGGGTCGCACACTTTCTTCCTCAGTCACTTGACGATTTCGTCAATAAACTGACATTAAAATGACAATAAACTGAAGAAAGTCATTGTCGGTGACTCTGACGTCATGCGCCACTCACTAGGAAACGGCTTAGATTTCCGGTTAGTTAAAAAGTAATGTGTTCCATTTGAGACGATACTACCTTTCTAAAATTCATACACTAGACCAGTGGTTCTCAACCTTTTGTGAGCTCTGGACCCCTAGCATATTTTGAACAATCCACAAGGATCCCCTCATTCTACAACAATTATAGGCTATATATTTAAACAGTTATTTCTATATATGTTACTTTATTTTATTAATATTTAACATTACTAATATTAACATTGGACATTTAAAATTTTATCAAAACATTTCAAAATTTATTTTTTTACATTTTATTGAAGGTGTGACATTTAATTTGACTCTCTGAATTATCTTTTGTTTATTTCATCCATCAATGCGACACTTGAACTTGTCTACCACTCATAGGTGTTTTCGGAACAGAAGTAACGTAATGAGTAAACGTACCGTGCGCAGACCAACTAATCGATAATGAGATTCGTTGAAAACGATTTTCATAATTGATTACTATCAATTTTATCGATTAGTTGTTGCAGCTCTAGTATGGAAGAAAAAGGGTGAGGCTTTTCATCCTCGGAACACCATCCTCCCTGTGAAGCATGGAGGCGGCAGCATCATGCTGGGTTTTCTTGGAAAAGGGACTGGTGCACTTCAGAAAACAGACAGCATCATGAAGAAGGAGGATTATCTAGAAATACTGAAGAAATGTCTCAAAACATCAACCAGAATTTTGGTAGCAACTGCGTCTTCCAGCATGAGAAAAATGACTACGTTTACATGGACAGCAATAATCTAAATATTGACCTTATTCTGAGTAAGACAATATTGTGATTAAGGTGTTTACATGAGTCGCTTTTAGAATATTCCTTTCATGTTCCCGTTTTACATGTTATAGAACATAGATCGATTAATGGCACACGTCATTACGTCCCCACGCCACGCCGTCTGACGTTCCCTCCAGAATTTCACGTATCGACATACAGTTCGTCTTCATTATGGTACCGTATACAGTTTTGGGTGTTTCATTTTTAATTTTACGAAATCTTCAAGTGCATTTAATTATTTGTCATGCTTACGTGCAAATAGACAACTGCTTGAAGCGGTGGGCTCCGTCCCAAACCGTGTACTTACCTACTATATAGTATATAGAAATACATGTATTTTGCCTACTATACACCAGGTAAGTACACGGTGTCGGACGCAGCCGTGCTCTCTTGTTTGCCGTCAAACGGTTGAACACTGCCGTGTGTGTACGTGTCTTGTCACAAAATGTGGTGAAAAATCCCACACAACGTTAATAGTGTGATTAAGGTGTGTACATGTCTGTAATGCACTCCGATAATGCAACTAAAACAGGAATACTCCACACATCTTAATTCAATTTGTGTTTACTTCGAGTATGACTTTAGTCGGATTAAGTTCATCAGAAATCGCTGTTTACATGCTAGTTTCTTAATCAGAGTATTGTCTTAATCGGGTTAATATCGTACTGTTGTCCACGTAAACGTACTGAATGATCCTAACCAAACCTCCAAAGTTGTAACAAAAGACAACGCAGTGTATGTTTTGGAGCCCTGACCTGAATCCCATAGAAAAAATGCATGGACTGAACTGATAAAGTGTGTCTGAGTGAGGAGGCCCACAAACCTGTCTGAGTTACACCAGTTCTGTCAGGAAGATGGGGCAAAAATTCCAGCAAAGTATTATGATTTAATTATATTATGATTATATTATAATATAAGTTTGTGGAACGCTACAACAAGTGTTTGATCGATCTTGTGATTTTAAAAAAAGGAAACTGAAACGAACCTCTGCAGAAATCTTTTTTTTTTTTTTTTTAAGGATGTTACCTTGAATGATGTTCCAGTGTCGGGAAGATCACCTGATGAGATGTCCAGCACTGAGCCGCAGCCCCCAAATCTTTCATTCTTACACCCGTACACAACCAGTGGGACATCTACCTCACTGTCAAGGACTAAGACATTATGTCCCTTTTGTTAGTTAAAGTCTGGCATTGATCTGTGCTGAATATAAACAGATTTGTAAATAATTACACATAGCTTAGTTGTATCATGCAGAACAATGGCTCTGCTTGCGGATGGAATATATAACGCTGTACATCGGTGTCTATTCATAGTAGTGAGAGATGGATGAAAATAAGTTGGTCACAAAGAAGCTGTGTACATCAATAACCATAAATGATACCATTACTAAATATCATTTTTAATTAGATGTAGAAAGAATACAAGCATTAGGATACGACTAAACAAAACAGAATATGATCATTACAGTTCTAGGATCTCAGAGCAATAAAGTCCTCTGAGAAAAAAAACATCAGGACTGAACAAAAAAGCATAAAAAGGAGACCAAATAATAAAGGATACTCAGCAGACGCAGTGCAGCTGCACATGTAATGCACGGTTCGACGGTCACATAGAGAACAGTGTGCTTACACACCTCCTTTGGGTCCAGGTCTCTGTGAGAACACCACTCTAACACTTGGTCCAGTGCCACCATTTCTGCATGACGTGTAGCCTTGTCCAATGCAGAACAGGCACAAGTTTGTTTCAATCAAATGCACATCTGTTTAATTCACTTGGAAAGTCCTATCTTGCAAACAAATTTACTTTGATATTTTATTTCTAGTTCACCGACAGTGATCCTCCAACGCCCGGACTTCGAACAGAGCACTGCTTTTCAATCGAGTTTTTACTGTTGATTTAATTTTGACTTAAAGAGCGATTCAAATCAGGATAAATCTAGACCTCAGGAGTGACACTGTTGCAATCAGATGTGATTTCTTTTTCAAAACAGTAAAGCTGAAGCCATTTTCAAGTGCAAGCAGGAGCAATACTTAATGGAAAACTCCATGCTGAAACATTAAATATGTTTACATTGAAATATTTGTAATGTGCTTAGTGAATCTAGTACTAGTTTGTTGGTAATTGTTGTATTTTCACTGTTCCTGTCAGAAACCTGCATTTGTCTGCCATGCTGACATCATAGCGAGACATAGCGCAGTTACAGAGGAGAAAAATTTGCAAAAATCGCAGACAAATCTGTGATAACCATTACGTTTCACTGTTCGATCCTAAAGAGCAAGAGCTCCTTCTTTTCTCTCTCTCAATCACCATGTTCATTCAGTACTCAAAGGTTCCAAAACACTAAGTGGTTGGGTATGTAGTTGCACAGAGACATGGCTCAGCAAGATAGCTGATGCTAATGTGAAAGTTAAAGCTTTTGAGCAAAGTGTACAGGATGAGGAGGGGAGAGAGCTGAACGTACCAAAGGATTAAAGCACTGCCGTACCAATAGCTTTAGGTATTGGATGACACGACATTCGAGTTGCATCATAAGTGGTAGGTCAACTGTAAAAATTGTTTAAATCTATAACATTGACTATAGAGTCGGTGTTATAAATTTAACACGAGAATACGTCTATGTCGATTGATCTAAAGCTAACACATGTATATACAGTATAACTCATTTAAAGGTAAGACGTTCTGCTGTGTTTGCCGTTGATGCTGTGAGCAGCCATGTTGGTTTGACGTCACTCTGAAAACAGGGAAGGAACTCGAAGTTGAGAAGGCTAACCCAAGTTGATGAGTAGGAATTTCAAGATGAGAGGGTGTTTTCTTTGGCTTTTACTGGCTGGACGCTGGGAAATTACCAGTCAAACACAGCATTAAACCTCTGCAACACTATCATCGATTAGTCGAATGACAGTGTGGGTAACGTAGGAAATGTTACAAAGTGAAAACAGACCAACCGATGTTAAGTTAAAAACATTAACTCAGAATATCATTACAACAGTCTCTGAGGCCAGTGAAGATCAGATGTTAATTTGATCTAAAGTCGTTCAGGGTGGACTTTCCTTTTAATGTGCTCAAATGAGCTTTCCATAGCCAGCTACTAGTCTGTACATAAGAGTGGAGTTTTATTTTGTTATTCTGTAGTTTGCAAGCTGCACGTCACTCTTTACAGTCTCGTGCTGCAAATCGCCAATCATGTAACATTTAATACATCACTTGTGAGATGAAAAGGTAAACATGGGCATATATATATATATATATATATATATATATATATATATATATATGTATATATATATATATATATATATATATATATATATATATGTATATATGTGTATATATATATATATATATATATATATATATACACATACATATACATACATATATACATACATATACATACATATATACATACATATATACATATACATATATATATATATATATATATATATATATATATATATATATATGAAATTGAGCCAAGAATATACCATTTCATGCTGGGGGATTTTTCTTGCGAATGATTCTACTTTAAGTCAAATAATAATAATAATAAATAAATAAATAACTTTTTTTCCATTGTGACATGAACAGAACACAATTAAAATTTAAAGCATATCACAGAATTCCAGTTCAGCTCCAGTTTCTGCTCTCTTGAGGAAACTGTTAACATGCTTCTGTCTCAAAAGGTTTTTAAGAAGAAATATGAGATATTTGTTCACAAGTGGCATGAAAATTAAAAAAAAAATTCTGAATAACAAAGCCAACAAGAGCTAGATTTATTACTTACATTTTTTGTTTCGTTCACCTCATTCCTTCCTTTGCCTAAAACAATATTGTTGTACACCAGAAGACATCCAACTGGCACCTCACCATTTTCAAGAGCCTCTATCGCCTGTTAAATAAGAAACATGCTGTTTTAATAATAAATCTGATCAGAAATTGAGAGTAAAGTGTAAAAAGCAGGACAGCAGTACCATGTTGAACGCACTGGACATCCATCTCTGAACCTCACTGTCTGAGGGCTGGTGGAAACTCCCATTTATGACATCGCTTTCCGTATGGTCTGTTCGCATCTCGAAGAATGTTTTTATTAAACTATATTAAAGCAGACTTTCTATTACTAAACTCGAGATCATACAGAGCAAGCGCACAACATCCAGTGGAAAGAGGAACGATAAGTACGTGTTGCGTTCCCACCGGGGAACATAAAAGAAGGACCAGACAGGGGAAATTAATCACAGCAGTACACCCGAGCATTCACAGCAAAACAGTGAAACTAAATAAGAATTATTAAGTAAATAAGAGCTTGTGGAAAGTCAGTAGTCCTTTTAGCCTCGTGAAATGGAAGAGCATGTTGCATGTCTCGGGTTTATGAAGTAAAAGCTGTATTGTTTGTAGCAGCTGCGTAATAAATAAATAAATAGTGCGATTTTTTTTTTCAAATTTAATAGATTAATCGCCACATTACACTGATTTACATGTAATGTGCAACGCAGCTCAGCAAACACTTCTAGTTGTTTCTTAAACACACGACGGAGCCTAGAATCCAAATATTACAGCGCCGTCCACGTCGCACATTTATTGCGTCATCATCTGTATTGCCATAGACAGAAGACGTGATTGTCAAACTTAAAGACACCACAAGGAAAATCCTTCAACGAACTTTTGTTTCTAAACAAACTGTAATATTTTATTGGAATAATCTCTTCGTTAATGTACATTGGAAAACTACATGACTTCTTCCCATAAAGTTTCTTATCACTTATAACTTATAGCCTACCTTAAACACTTCCAAATATAATAAACAAATGAACCTGTTAAATTCACATGGTGAATTTAAATTCACATAGAGAATTTAGTGATACATATACTGGAATATCAGAAAAAGATGTTAAAAAAGCTATTCTACATACATTATATGACCAAAAGTATGTGCACCCCTGACCATCACACCCATATGTGGTTCTTCAAACTGTTACCACAAAGTTAGAAGCACACAATTGTATAGAACGTCTCTGTAAGCTGTAGTGTTTTAATTTCCTTTCACTGGAACTAAGAGGCCCAAACCTGTTCCAGCATGACACAAAGTGCACAAAGTGAACTCCATGACAACATGGTGTGTTGAGGTTGGAAGGTGGAAGAACTCATGGTTTTGGAATGGGCACATATGGGTATGATAGTCAGGTGTCCACATACTTTTGGCCGGAATGGGCACATGTGGGTATGATATTCGAGTGTCAACATACTTTTGACCATAGTGTATAAAAGTAGAAAAGTATTCACTGAGAGTCAAAGAGCTCTACTGTGATGGAGACGATTTAAGAGCAAAATATTGTAGAAATATATCTAAATATATTTAATATATGGTTTGAGTATTTCAGAAACTGCTGATCTTCTGGGAATTTCATATAGCAGTCTCTAGAGCTTACACAGAACAGTGCAAAACAAACAAACAAATAAACAAACAAATAATCCAGGGAGTCGCATTTCTGCAGAAACACTTTGTTGATGATAGAAGTCAGAGGAAAATAACCAGACTGGTTCGAGCTGACAGGAAATCTAATGATAAATTGTATCAGTGTAATATACTGTAGGTTATTCCTTAAATTTGCATCCAGAAGCTAAACTTGTATTTGGGGGACATTTTAAGACGGTTATGGTCATTCTGTATCAATTCACACTTAATAGATATTTGGATATTTGTTGAGGCATTTTCCTGGAATTGGCATGTGGCTCATTTCAGTGGCACTAGAATGTAAAATTTAGAATGTTTGAACAGTCTAGGAGGGAACACGACAGGTAATGGCAGGGATGCCAGATTGGGATAGTTTAAAATTCTGGCTGGAACCCAAAATTTAGTTTTAAGAAAGATTTTATTTTGTCACATATATATTACAGTAGGGCACATGGTGGCTTAGTGGTTAGCACGTTCACCTTACACCTCCAGGATTGGGGGTTTGATTCATGCCGCTGCCCTGTGTTTGCAGAGTTTGCATGTTTTCCCTGTGCTGCTGGGGTTTCCTCCAGGCACTCCGGTTCCTCCCCCAGTCCAAAGACATGCGTGGTAGGCTGATTGGAATGTCCAAAGTGTCTGTAGTGTATGAATGGGTGTGTGAATGTGATTGTGTCCTCCGATGGATTGGCACCCTGTCCAGGATGTACCCCGCCTTGTGCCTGATGCCCCCTGGGATAGGCTCCAGGTTCCCTGTGACTCAGTAGGATAAGCGGTATAGAAAATGGATGGATGGATGGATATATTACAGTACAGTCAAATTATTTTCTTTGCAAATCCCAGCTTCATAGGAGTTGGGCTCAGAGTGCAAGGTCAGCCATGATACAGTAGCCCTGGAACAGAGAGGATTAAGATCGTTGAACAGCAGCAGTTTGGGAGTTGGTGTTACTTGAACCCCTTTAAGCAGTAGCCCAGACCCTTAATCACTGCACCACCAAATTATAGCACATAATATAAGTACAAACAGTGTGTCTATGATGTATAGAACCATTTCTACTGTAAGATACATTGCAAAGCCTGGGAGAGGTACAGCAGATTATGGAATGGATCATTTCCGTATATCAGAAATACGTGTGAAATACTTGTTCCCAATTTCCAATGCTAGTTGCAGGTGTGATTTTGGGATTACCCTGCTAAAAAATTAAAAACTAAAATAAAAAAACAGAAACGCTCTTAGAATTTGTAATGGTTATAATTGTTATAATGGGAATCGTACCGGTTTTACTAGAAACTCTAATGGTCCTGTGGGTCTCCACTGATAATTTGTAGCCTTCTATTGGTGACAGGTTATGTCTAGTGGATACCATTAAATACCACTAGTAATGGCTCTGATGGTTAATGGATAGTATTTGTACTGGAAACCATTAGAATTTCTGTGATTGTTTTGTTTTGTTTTTGGGGTAGTTGGGTTGAAACTTTTCAACTTCATTAGTAGATTTACTCTAAAATTTTACTAGACAGTAGCCTACAGTACAAGTCGAGTGTGTTAGGCTCTTTGACGTCATTTTGTTTGAGGGCGTTAATGTCGTCCTGCACCACTAAACACTAGACCATCACCCTACAGTAGGATTTAGAGGGATCTGGCAACCGTGTCACTGATCTGCTCATGTTGAGTGGATTGCTGCTTGTTCTGTCTGAACAAGAAACTTATTATTAATCCTGTTTACTTTAAGCGTTTCTGTAAATCGAAGGTGTGTTTTTTATTTTAAAATGTTGTCTTCCACGTGGAACTTTATCAAGCGACATAAAAGGAAATTTATTATCGCCGGAGCTTTTGCTGGAGGTAACACACACAAACGCGCGCGCGCGCGCTCACGCTGGGTAAAGCTAGTTAGCTAGCTAGCCACAGTTTTACATGTAGCTAACTGCTGCTGCTGTTTTATCCGAAAGCGTATGCTGTTGTACGAAACAATAATTTTAAAAGTAAAAATCTAAAAACGAGCTGCTGGAGTAGTATTTTGATGAAAATGATTTATTAGGGTTGTTTGTTGTTCTGGCTGCAGCTACTAGCTTTCCTTAATCAATTTTATCTAATTTGGTTCACAGCTAGGAATGGAAAATCAGTGCAAACTTTCATTCAAGTGATTAAGCGTTAAGCATTAGGACGTTTAATGGAGTTGTGACGTCAGAAATTGTATGCAAAATGTTAATGTGTTTGCTCCAAACACCTAGTGTTAATTATTGATTGGCAGTAATTACCACCTGCTGCTTTTAAGGGAATAATACCAAGTTATATACGACTTACAGTGATGTCTTGTTGATGAGTGATATATTACGTTTTCATAGCCGATGACAATATACTGACACATTCAGACCCTGGCTCCTGATCCGATTAATCCGATTATTGTACACTC
This sequence comes from Ictalurus furcatus, assembly GCF_023375685.1. Taxonomy (NCBI): domain Eukaryota; kingdom Metazoa; phylum Chordata; class Actinopteri; order Siluriformes; family Ictaluridae; genus Ictalurus; species Ictalurus furcatus. The sequence goes on from NC_071256.1 coordinate 11,834,477, forward strand.
ACTGAGCACTTTATTAGCAACACTACTAATACCGGGTAAGGTTCTCAAAACAGCATGAATTCTTCATGGCATGGGATTCCACAAGATGTTGGAAACATCCCTTTGAGATTCTGGCCCAAAGTGTGCCGAGAAAACATTCCCCACACATTTACACCACCTCCAACAGCCTGGACTGTTGACATAAGGCAGGTTGGGTCCATGGAGTCATGCTGTTGGTGCCAAATACTGACCTGACCATCTGTGTGCTTTAGCAGAACTCGAGATTCATCAGACCAGGCTACGTTTCTCCAGTTTTCACCTGTCCAGTTTTGGTGAGCCTGTGCCCACTAGTGATGTGTCCTTCATGAACGATTCGTTCATTTTGAACGAATCTTTAATATGACTCGGAAACAACGAGTTGTCTCAGAGAGTGATTAGTTCATTTTTGACCGCTCATGCGCTGTAACATCCCCATAGGTTCTGTACAGGAAACAGAAATTATTAGTTCATCTCTCGAGTCTTTGGGTTTGAGTCGTTCGTTTATCACGTGACCGCTCCACTGCATTCAGCCTATGGGGCGGTCAAAGGGCAAACGAACGACTTGAACCTGAAGACTCTAGAGGTGAACTAATCATTTCTGATTCTGGGGAACAGACGTGATAAATGTGATGTGACAAAAGAAAGAACGACTCGGATTGGGAGGTAAGGTGAACTAACAGACTGCATAGCATGAAGACCAGCTATGCTATTAATTAATCATTTCTCTTTCTCATAATTCGGCCTTGGTTGCATTAGCCTATAGTTTATTTTATAGTTTATTAAGTACTAGTTGTGTCGGGGAATTTAACATGTAACATTTTAATTATTTTGTGCTGAAATGAACGAAATGACTCGTAACAAGATTCGTTCATTTTGCTGAACGAGATTCAAAGATCTGAGTCAGTAAAGTGATCCGAACTTCCCATCACTAGTGCCCATTGCAGACTCATTTTTTCTTGGCTGTTCTCGGCTGACAGACCCGACGTGGTCTTCTTCTGTTGCAGCTCGTCCGCCTCAAGGCTTGACGTGTTGTGTGTATTGAGATGCTTTTTTGCTCACCACAATTGTACAGAGTAGTTATCTGCGTTACTGTTGTTTTTCTGTCATCTCGAACCAGTCTGGCCATTCTCCGTTGACCTCTCTCATCGACTAGGCATTTCCATCCACATAACTGCTGCTCACTGGGTGTTTTTTGTTTTTCGCACCATTCTGTGTAAACACTGCTGTGTTGAATATCCCAGGAGATCCTCAGTTATATAAATACTTTAACCTGTCTAGCACCAACAACCATGCCACGGCTAAAGTCACTGAGATCACATTTTTTCCTCTGCTGGTCTGTAGCTGCATGATTGTATGTGTTGCACTGCTGATACACGATTGGCTGATTTAGATAGTTGCAATTATGTTTCTAATAAAGTGCTCTTGAGTGTATATATAATATAAAAGTAAATTGACTTCCTGACCTTACACACCAGGTGTGTACCTGCTTGGGAAATATGCCCAAAGAAAACTCCAGGAGATGCAGGAGCGGGAGACGGCGGAGTACATCGCTCAGGCTCGGAGGCAGTTCCATTTCGAGAGTAACCAGAGGACGTGTAACATGACGGGTTAGAATTATTTCACACAGTGTCTTCGCCAAAAATGCTTTATCTTTGATCTTCCTTCTGTAAAGATCCGTATGGCTTCACTTGCAGTGTTGTCCTTGCTCCCTACCCTGAGAGAGGCGATCATACACCACCTGAACTCTGAGAGTCTCACGGAACTGCTGAAGTCCAGGTGAGGAACAACTCAAGGTGGTTTGGATCTGTGATCCAGTCTCGCTTATCAATCCTGTTTAAAGCAAGCAGCAGTGTCTGCATGTCTGATCTTCTGTCAAGACATTCGGACACGTTGGGCCTCATTTATTGTTGTTGTTTTTTTTTTTTTGGTTCGACTTCCACAAACTTTACTAAAAGATTGATAAATGAGGCCCAATGCCCAAATAGTGTCTGTTAAGAATAATCTTAATCTTTATAATTAACATTGTTCCTTATTCGTTATTCTGTACATTCTTAAACTTTCATACTAATACCGCTGTCAACTGTAATCACTTCTTACGGCCGCATTGCATTCTGGAGTCTAACGTCTCATTAATATGACCTTGAATCTCAAATGGCAAGTGAGAAACAAAGCTCTTGATCTTTTTTTTTCTTTTTTTAGGAGCTTAAAAAAAAAACCTGACCGTTATCTTTAATGTTTGAGATTAAATGTCATCTGCGATAACGGTGGCGTCCGTGTTGCGTCAGCGAAAATATGCCGTCTACCCACAAATCGCTAAGCGCATCACAACTATTTCAGTATAAACACATCCATGAAGTGTTGTTCTCCTCATGAATAGTATGTCCCAGATGGATAAGGATTTAATCAGTCATAAATCAACTCTGGGCATTTCAATCCAGTCTTGATCCTACACCATGATGTATGTTAATGCATCGTGGTTTTGTTGTTGTTGTTGTTGTTGTTGTTGTTGTTTTAACACTATAACTGATCACAACTATTTCAGTATAAACACATCCATGAAGTGTTGTTCTCCTCATGAATAGTATGTCCCAGATGGATAAGGATTTAATCAGTCATAAATCAACTCTGGGCATTTCAATCCAGTCTTGATCCTACACCATGATGTATGTTAATGCATCGTGGTTTTGTTGTTGTTGTTGTTGTTGTTGTTTTAACACTATAACTGACTGAAGTGTCTCTATTAGGCCAGCTAACAAAATTGAGATTTGGGAGGATCTTAAAACAATCAGTAAGTTTAAATTCAGTCTCATGTATGAAAAACTGAATAAATGCATTCATATTTGTACCGTGTTGTCATATGATTGCTTGCCTTCACCCACTAGGTTTCACTCGAAGCATTGTAGCTGTTTATAGTACTTGCATGCTGGTGGTGTTACTACGTGTTCAGCTCAACATCATCGGTGGCTACTTGTATCTGGACAACTCTGTAACTAAAAATGGAACGGTAAATTCTCTATACCTATTTTTCTTGCAGTAAAAATGACTTTGGTAGATGTATGCTGTATGTGTGTAAATTTGGATTCTTAGACGCCTTTGGCTCCTCCTGAAGTCCAACAGAAGTATCTGTCAAGTATCCAACACCTTCTGGGAGACGGTAAGAGAACCTTTAATTTCCTGCTTTTGTCAGCATGCCTATAATTTCTGTTTCTAACTCTGGCTGAAGAATAGGTTTAGCAAAATGACAATCATTTACATCATCGTTTGGATTTTGTTCATTTGTTTGTTTGTGTAGGGCTGGTTGATCTGGTCACCGTGGTGAAGAAAGCAGTGCAGGAAATCCTAGGACCGTAAGGCTTTTATAGTCCCTTTTAGAGGTGGACCGATAGTGGATTTTACCAATACCGATAATTAAGTTGGGCAGTACCGACATACCGATAACCGATTAATAAACTGATAGTTTTTTAAATTGATACTGAATATAAATATAACACTCAAAGTAAAATATTACTGAACTTTATTACAAAAATACAGTACTATACTTTTTAAAAAATGAAAGAAATATATCAATATATTTAGTAGTAATAAATATTAAAGTAAATAAAAGATGCACATCCAAACTGAACCAAAACGTAACCCTCCAAATAACAAATAAAAATAGAGACATCCAAAATTAATTTTTAAGAAACACTTCAACTAGCACAACAAAATTAGTTTAAAATAGTTTTTATTTCGCCTCTAGAGACCGCTCTCATGCTGTATAATGACAGCGGACCCTTCTCAACTGCTCCCGCAACCCATGCAACCGGGAAAAACTATCGGTGTGGATCAATCGGTCAACCTCTAGTCGGTTCATTCTTTTAGTCCATAGTGTCTTTATCTGAAATGCAGTAACGATCAGGGACACTAGACGCTTGAACTTTCTCAGCATTTTTTTTGGTGAATGTAAAACTACAAAATGTTAAACCTTGCATAAGTATTCACCCCTTTGATTTAAAAGTTTCACATTCTCACCAGTGTAACTTTGGCAGTGTGATTAGAACTGTAGTCCTGTTGGAAGTTCCTCCATTTCAGTTCCTTTGCACACTGTAATGGGTCGTCAAGACAAGTGGGTTTTTATTGTCACTGCTCTATATAGCTTGTATACATTGGAACGAAATGATGTTTCTTCAGGATCATGGTGCAACACAGAACAGTACACAAGACTACATAAAGAGCAAATATACAACAGTGTGAGACGAGTGAAAAACAATAAATACACAGAACAGGTCAGTAGATACACAGTACATGGACTGTAAACTGTAAGCTATTGAGTAATATAGCAGCACAAGTATAGCGGCAATACTGGCAGCACAAATGAGTTCCATAGTATAAAGTGACTGATGCAGCTATGTAAAGGGCAGTGTGCAGTAGTACTGAGTCTTACTGGGTTAGGTGTTTGACTAGCCCAGGTGAGCATTGGGAGACAACAGGCTGTTGAGTAATCTGACTGCCTCAGGGAAGAAACTGTTGTGGAGTGTGCTGGCGGTGGCACAGATGCTCCTGTACCTTCTGCCAGATGGCAGGAGGGCGAAAAGTCCACAAAAAGGGTGAGAGGGGTCGTCCGCAATACTGGAGGCTAGAGCTGCAACGACTAATCGATTATGAAAATTGTTGTCAACGAATCTAATTATTGATTAGTTGGTCTGCATGTGGCACAGGGTACATTTACTCACTACGTTACGTCTGTTCTGAAAACATGCTTCGGAGAGTAAATACTGAAATTGTGTCCCAAATGACGTACTATACACTTACACTATGCACTGTTTACTCTACCATCTAGTGTATGAATTTTAGAAAGGAATATCATCTCCAATAGAACACTAGCGGTTATTTTACTAACCGGAAGTATAAGCCGCTTCATAGTCGACGGCGCATGACGTCATACGCATGTAATGCGACGCCGCTAACTTTAGCCTAATACCCAGAGTCACTAACAATGATTTTCTTCAGTTTACTGTTTGTCAACGTTACCTTTTATTCCCAACACGACCTCAGTCACCATCAGACGAAGGAGTAATCATCACATGACTGAGGAAGAAAGTCCTCTAAGGCAGGGGAGCATTTTATATTAAACACTGCGGAGATCAAACAGTGATGCACAAACTTATGTTTATGTGTAAAATGCTCCACTATGTGTAAGGGGCAGGGGAAACTGCTGCAAGCTGCTTAAAAGGTTTAGTTTAATTTAAGTTTGTTGTCATTATGTTGTATTTGTGTGCTTGCAGTGTAAATTCTGTCGTTTGTTATAACGGAAGTGATGTGTTAGTAACGAGCGCACATTGCTCCTCACGCGCAGTGTAGATGCGCTGATACACAGTGGGAGCACGAGTAAGATTTGTAAAGTCTAATTAAAACATTATGATCAAAAGTAAAGACAAGTAAAACAATATGACTAAAGGCAGCGAGTAGCAGAAATCACAAGGTGCAGTGAAAGTGAGTTTTTATTATTAATTTAGGACTGTAGTTTAATTCTGTGCTTTTTGTGCATCCATAAAAAGTAATACATAAATACTATTATATATGTATTTATGCATTTTTTTTATGGCACTGAATTAAACTACAGTCCTAAATTAATAATATATATTCCGGTGTGTATCTGTGTGTATTGGGTTCTTTTCTGTTTTAGACAAACAGTTGTGTAAAGTTTTAGTCTGAAGTTTATGTTTGTAATACTCAGTTTGTGGATTTTATTTTAAATAAACATAAAATGGTACTGAAAGTCCCCCCCCCCCAATCCGATTAATTGAAAAAAGAATCGGCCAACTAATCGATTATGAAAATAATCATTAGTTGGAGCCCTACTGATGGCTTTGCTGATGCAGTGGTTGTTGAAGGAGTTGTCGATGGTGGGTAAAGACCCCAATGATCTTTTCAGATGTCCTCACAATTCACTGTAGGGTCTTGTGGTTGGAGGCGGTGCAGTTCCCGTACCACGCAGTGAGACAGCTGGTCAGGACGCTCTTTATCATCTTTTTGTAGAAGGAAGTGAAGATGGGAGGGGGAGTCTGGCTCTCTTCAGCCTCCGCAGGAAGTGGACGTAATGCTGGGCCTTCCTGATTAGGCAGGTGGTGTTGAGAGTCCAGGAGACGTCTTCAGTCATGTGCACACCAAGAAACTTGGAGCTTTTGGCTCTCTCCACAGTTGTGCCGTTGATGTGCGTTGGTGAGTGGTCCACTTGGGTTCTCCTGAAGTTGACAATCATCTCTTTAGTCTTCTCAACATGAAGAGATAGTGTTTTGTCTACACCATTCTGCCAGCTGGTTCACCTCCTCCCTGTATGCTGACTCATCATTGTTACTGATGAGACCCACAACTGTAGTGTCATCAGCAAACTTGATGATATGATTAGGACTGAACTTTGCAACACAGTCATGAGTCAGCAGGGTAAACAGCAGTGGATTGAGCACACAGCTCTGGGGGGCGCCGGTGTTCAGTATGCTGGCGCTTTTGGTGGAGTTGGCGATCCTGATGGACTGGGGTCTCCCGGGCAAAGTTCAGGATCCAGTTGCAGAGGGAGGTGTTTAAACCCAGCAAACTCAGCTTTGTTGTCGGTTATTGTGGGAGAATTGTGTTGAATGCTGAACTGAAGTTTATGAACAGCATCCTTACATAATTTTCCTTTTCATCTAGATGGGTTAGAGACAGACGGATGGTAAGCAGATATGGTGTCCTCTGTTGAGCAGTTGGGATGGTAGGCATACTGAAATAGGTCCAGTATGGTGGGAAGACTGCCCAACACACTGCTCTTATGTGTTTCATGACTAGCTGCTCGGAGCACTTCATGATGATAGGCATGAATGCAACAGGCCGGAAATCATTTAGGCAGCACACAGATGATTACCTTGGCACAGGGATGATGGTGGTCATCTTGAAGCACACAGTGACATCTGCTTGGCTCAGCGAAATGTTGAAGTTGTCTGTGAGGACATCTGCAAGCTGATCAGCACATTCCCTGAGTACTCGGCCAGGTCTGTTGTCAGGTTTAGTTTTCTTCTAGGATTGGCCTGTATTTGGTGCCATCAATCCCATAATACCCTCAACCACAACCAGTTTCCCAGTTTCTGCTGCTGAAAAGCATCCCCATAATGCAATGTGATCTCCACCATGCTTTACTGTGGGAATGGTGTTCAGGCTGATGTTGGGTTTCCATCAGGCTTAGCGCACTGTACCAAGGCCAGACAGTTCAATTTCTCACCACTCTTCCATAAAGAGCCTGGCTTTGCAGAGTGTCTGGTCTGAAGTTTGAAACAGCTCTAAACAGCTTTTCCCATCTGAGCTGTGGATCCCTCCAGCTCTGTTAGTGTTTCTCCCTGGTTGCTTCTCTGACTAATGCCTTCCTTACCTGGTCACTGACTTTTAGTGGACTAACTTCCAGCCAGATTCTGTTTTGTTTTTGTTTTTTTTTAAATGTAGTGTTTAATAGTTCAAATTTGGGATTTTGTTTTTTAACCAAACCTTGATTAATATGTTTCTGGAAGTTTGTCCTGGACTTACAATGGCTCCTTGATCTTCATGACTATCATGACAGGGTTAGAATTGAGCTTCTGTCACAAACCTGAGAAGCATGTTCATGTACCAGCTCATTATCTTGTGCATAAAGGTGTGGAATTATGGCTACCATACCCATCATGAGCTGTTCCTTTTTAAAACATGGTCTGTAATATAGTATTACACCACAAGATGGCAGCATCAGTCTGTCAGTCTGACCTTGTATTCTATTTCACGTCAGATGTTCATTTAAGAAAATGATTAATTTGGAGCTACAGTAAAACATTTAGCAGTCATTTAATTGTAATATATGTCTTTATTGTAATATATTGACTTCTTTATTGTCTGTGGTGCTGTATTTTAGCAAATTAATTGTCATATGGAACATTAGTGGCCTGATGGTCATGCTATAGCACAAGTGTTTACATTTTAGCTCAAAAGTCATACAGTCAAAATCCTTTTTCTCTTATTCATTGCCTTCAGCGAAATTCAGCTAGGTCACACCCACTCAGTTCTTCCATGATTATTTTTTTGCTAATTTGCATAATATGCAAATTCTACTTTTGCGAGTTATTCCTAGGATTTTTTGCTCTGTTTTCACAAAGTTGAGGTCTAATTACTTGGCAGAGTGTGAACCTCAATAATCATTAAAACACGTCGATATTGCTAAAGGATGTCTCCGCCACACATCAATCAATTCTTCATAGGTGGAGCCTAATTGACTCTAACGGCTGTAACTCATGGGTCAGATAACTCTTTCTAAAGGAACCGTAAGTCCGATTGAGCTGAAATGTTGTACGCTGTATCATTGTGCTAATCTGTAAGTGGATTTTTGATGATGACATAATTACTTTAAAGAAACATGGCTGTCATTGGCCAGTCAGCTTGCAGCAGGAATTTGATAGGGTTAGCATTGAGATGAGGTGGTCATGAAATTTTAATTGAGGTTCCCTTAGTCACCCTCAAGTTGGTCACTAGGGGATGCTGCTCATGTTATGGACATAAAAACAAGTGTATCTCTTGTACAATAAGTAGTAAAACTACTTTCTGCTCCTCATTCTCAGCAAAGTCTGAACGGACTGAAGTGTGAAAACACTGGGGACCTTCCAGGAACGTGTGTATTCACACTGAGATAACATAACGCTTTGATTACACACAGGTGACTAAGTATGTGACTTCTAATGACAACCAGGGGTGAATAGTTATGCAATTTATACTTTTGTGTTTATTTGTAAACAATTTTGTCTCCCACTTCAATATTATGTACTGTTTGTTTTAGTTCTAAGTTGTAACACAAGTTGTGGGGGTGAATACTTATAAATGTATCATTATAAATGCTCATTTTTCAGGATCTCTTTGAAGCAGAGTCTATCTCTGCAGGAACTTGAGCACCACATAATTCAAATCAGACAGCTAGTGGAGGAAAACTCGGGCGCGTCCAAGTTCAGAACGCTGACCTGCTACATGATGGCTGATGAGGAGGACCCGTTAGCTGATCAGGTATAGTAGAGAGCTCACATGGTCAAATTATTATTATTATTAAAACATACTCTCCCCAGTTTCATTTTTATTGAACATTTCTGCTGGACATTTCTGCTGAACTAAACATTTCTGCTGAACATTTCTGCTGAACTAAACGTTTCTTCTAAACTAAACATTTCTGCTGGATATTTCTGCTGAACTAAACATTTATTAAAACATTTAATTAAAACATTAAAACATACTCTGTTATAAAAAGCCTGTCACACTTTTAAAACTTTTGTGAACAATGGGGCAAACTGAGCTGCAGGAATGCTGAAATGAACTTCGGGGAAAGTAACTGTGTGCACAAGTTAGTATGACTGAAAAGCAGGTTTTAGTTTTGCTGAAGTCTGTTTCTGTCAGTTCATCAAGGCTGATTTGGTCAGCATCTCAAAACTCCCAAAAGGTTTCTTTAAACAGTGATATTACTGTGACTAAGTGGCTTTCACCATCTTCTGCAGCAGCTTCTGAAAAGGTTTTCATTCACACATCCACTGTTTTACTTTAGTAGATTTAGATTTTTTCATTGCATCCCATTGGAGGCTCAATATTATACAGGAGCCTTTTAATAGAGATGTCATTCCAGTAACATAAACAACACGTTTCCATTAACGCTCTGGTTCTAATACGTTCTCATGCAAAATAATAAATGTATTTGAAAAACCTGTTGTTTACTAAAGAAAATTGAGGATGTGGAAGTTGTTTTTTGTTTTGTTTTTTTTGTTAAGAGACATTTATTTAACATTATGGAAGGAGTCTCAAGTGTCTGTGGGCTTTACAAAGTTTCCCAGCAAGCGAGTTTGCGCTTTCTGGTTTCTTGGTTGAATGGCAGAGTGCTTTTTTTGAGTAAGTAAATGACTGTTTATTGCACCTATAAAGTAAGTGAGAACAGGACCAACCCTGTTTCTCAGACGTTCCACAACATTAAATCTGACTTATAAAACTTTAAAATGTTGTTAGTTAATAGATGAAACATTGTAGTCGATAGGAAATCACTGAATAATACACTCCACACTGTGCTTTTATATGAAAATAATGCACTTATCATCATAAGAGGGGTCAGCGGGACCTTGCTGCACGTAACGTGGCACCTTACTTCAGTAAGAAGCAGAGAAATCAGACATTTTCTTTTGTTTATTGAAAACAGTGAGTTCGAGAGATATATAAAATATATATATATATATATATAAAATATAATATATATACATACATACAGTTCTTTCTCAGCTTCAAAATGCCTGGTTTTTATCCCGTAGACAGCTCTCTGATCTTCATGTTGGCTTATCCATTTTTAACAACAAATGCAATCATCACAGGTGAAACTGAAGGCTAAAACCAAGAGTAGATGTTCAGAGACGTTTATTGCTTAAACAGTCAATGTAACATGACACACCTGGGTAACAAGAAACACAAATGAATGGCCCTTGCTGTTCCAGTAGTTTTGGAGGGGACTTTGTGAATTTTACATTTTGGCTTACATGTCTTTGCAACTTACAGGCTTGTGGTCTGACGGAGAATGATGTCACAACAATAAAGCTACTAAACGAAACCAGGGACATGCTCGAGAAGTATGTAAAAACTATGATATTTTTAATTTAACGATGCATACTGTGGAATACATTTTTAATTGGTATCTGTTTGATTTTTGTCTCTGAATCTTATGATGTTAGCCCAGATTTCAGTACCATACTCGGTGCTTGCCTGAACCGGGGCTTCAGCCGTTTTCTTGACAACATGGCAGAGTTTTTTTGCCCCCCTCAAGGAGACTCCACCCCCAGCAGCACATCTGATAGGTCAGGAATTAGTTATGCGTTTGTATGTTTCTTTATTTAATCTTTCTTCTTTTTATTTATTTATTTATTTATTTATTTATTTTTAAAAAAAGTTAAAATGTTTCCCATTGTTTTCCAGTCTCTTACATGTAAGTCTCCCACTTGCCAAAATAATTCCTATCGCCAATGGACAGATTCACTCCATATGCTGTGAAGTCCCCAGTCAGTTTGTCCAGGTACGATAGACCATTGAGGTTTTCAGTTTTCTTTTCATTGGGTTGGTTTTCAAGATACAGCCTTAACACTATACAGCCTTAAAGCAAGTTAAAGATGAAGCAAGTTAAAGCCTTAAATATGAGTGATGAAATTCTCCAAATGACCTGGATGAAAGAAAACAAACAGATGATTATTTTATATTGATATATACTAATGTGTAGCATCATCACTAATGATCGCTTTTGATTTGTTTTGTTTTTTTATCTTGCAGGATCTTTTAATGACGGAACAAGTGAAAGAATTTGCAGCCAATGTTTATGAAGCTTTCAGCAACCCTCATGAACTGCAGAAGTAAACACTGTTTAATGTGAGGGCAAATTCCTGAAGCTGCAAAGAGCAATACAGCACAACGTTTCCTTATTCCCTCATCTTAAAGGGGGGAAACGTACACTTGGTGGAAAGCTGTGTCATAAATGGCTTGCAGTTTCTCCCTGTGAACCTGAATGATTTTTTTTTAACTTTTTTGCAAGTTATAACTGATGATTTTCCCCTGATTTTCTTCCTAATTTAATCATGGCCATTTCCCACCCATCAGGCAGTGCTCTCCTATCACACACTTCCTCCGAGGTCAGCGACTGCCCCTTTTTTCAAACTGCTGCTCATGTAAGGGGGCAGTGTAACAGGCGTAACACACCCAGAGGAAAGCGCTAGGTTTGTCATGTATGCAAAGGTTCTGCATACATGAGCTCACAGACACCCATGATTGGCTAGTGTTGCTGTGATTGATAAGAGAGAGAATCTCTGGTGTTTTTTAAACTATATTTCTTTTCACAGTTAAGATGGAGAATGACCCATGATCTGTTACTTCCATCAAACAAATCCTTAAGGACCCCAGGAAACCATTTTTTGTTTTGTCTTGTTTTGTTCTGTCCTGTCCTATCTCAGATGAACAGCATTCCATGTTCCTTTTTCAGCTCTAGAACTTGGCAAGGGAATTGATACAGAACATGTTGAAAATGTGAAAATGGATCGATCATTTCTGATTAGAGCTTGGTTTGGGCTGAATTCTTAGACAAAGTTCAAGCCTAAAAAGTGCTGTCAGCTGTGATTTTCTGTTGAGCTGTAAGATTGAGTGTGCTCAGTCTTGAAGGCACTAGATAGATCGTTTTTAAATGGTTCATGCCGCATGAGCCAGACTTCAGTTCTTTTGGTTTAATTTTTATTTTTCATTTTTAACCAAACCTGAAATCATCAAATTGATTGTAATAAATATGTGATGTCTTTTTGCTAACATAAACAGAAAGTACTATAGGACAAACCACGGGGGACTAACTGAAGCTTAACTTATTAACACTAATGAAGAATATTAAAAATAAATGCAAACAAGTTCTGATCCTTGAAAAATAAGAAGTTACTATTTCTGTGGTGAAGGTAAGTTAATCTTAACCATGCAGTATAGCTTATTAACGGAACACACACTCGGCTTCACTTGCGTTGTATTTTTTTAACACACAAGATGTTCATAATGGGATGTCAAGCAACTGGCCATTATCTAGGGACCATAATCAAAGTGCTTATTATAAGACGGTACGTATCGGTGCAAACGCAAAGACATAAAAGACGTTGCAGTAACTTAAAAAGCATTCAGTGGTTCTCGAACTGTTTTTGGCTACAGTACTCCATTTCAATAATCTTTGAAGCCTAGCATTCCTTAGAAACCCTCACTGTGGTTCCATTTCGTCATTCATTAGAAAATGATGTGTTGTTCTTAGTAAGCCACGACTCCATTACGCTTCTCTTTCAGCATGTCTAGTGTGTTTGTTTTACCCTACAGCAACAAAAAGCATACTGTATACTATGATTATGAACAGCAGTTCTTATTAAATTGGTTGAATCATATTGCTAGTTCACATTAAATAAATTTCTGGAGGGAAATGGATACAACTGTAGAAGAACAAAATGGAACCAAATCAAACTGAACTGCTGAAATGTTGCACAATTCAATTATATGAGTCACAATTTATTTTCAATTATATTGTCACAAAGCAGCTTTACAGAAATCTATATCTATATGGATATATAAATCTATATCCCATAGATACTGTGTAGACCGTTGCAAGGAAAATCTCCCTGAGAGGACTTGAAGAAACTTGGACTGGAGCCCATCGTCTTCTGAGTGAGACCAGAGAGTGGGATTATATAACTCATTACAGTAGACATGTACAGAAATGAAATGGTACTAAATGTATTAAAATGAAAGTGCAAGTCTCAACTGCATCCACGTACGTTTATTCACCTTGTACACATGTACATGAACAAAGGTTAAACATAAGAACAGATGGCTCTGACATGAAGCAGGAAGAGCAGGAGCGAAAGGCAGCCTATATGGTTTCTCTATCATTGACTTTGTCTATGTTTTGCATAGAATTCAGCAGCTAGGCCACTGTATAGTCCTTGATAAAGACCATGTACACAAGCATCAAACAAAAGCCCCATTCAGAAACATTATTCTTGGGACAACTCATTTAAAATGATTAAGACTCTTCGTTTTCAGTGAGTTTTATAAAAACTAATATCAGAATTTACCAGTAAAATATTGGGACCAAACAAGAAAGCAGATCAGTTTTGTAAATACCAGAAAATCAGTTCTATCAATAAGTTCGGGGGCAGGTGATACTAAAGATTGACTCAGAAGGAATCTGAGCAGTGATGTGACTAATGACAGAAACTGCAGTGCTCATCCTGACAGTGAGTTTTCAGTGTAAATACCACCACTAAGCAAGTGTGTTTTCCACTATCGCAAAGTCACATGACAAACACTCAGTACAGCCTTTCTTTTCTCTCAGGTTTTGGCAAACAGGATATTCTACCTTGTCACATGATCCATGATGATGAAGTTGTCTTGTAACCTTTTTTTTTTTTTTTTTACTGAAACCATTTACATGAATTCCTGGAACAAGAGGCAAAGAATTAATTGCAAATATTCAAGTGCCACTGCATCATGTTTATTCTGTTTGTATATGACAATACGCTCAGGAATGACTGCAGTTTTAATTTGTTAAAGTGTTTTTGAAACACTTTAGTTTGGCACCTCAATACACTAAAGAAAGGATTTGGCCCTTCATTTGACTGAATGTAAGAAATGGGTATTTTAAAGCTAAATATTGTGAACATTTGGGTGAAAAACTGTCCTATTTGGATGATGAATTTAAAGGGTAAACTAATGTATCCTTTAAGAATCAGTATAAAACTGTTAATCATTTTAAATGCCCCTGTGAGTTTAAAACAAAAGCAGCTAAATTAATAAATAAATAAAATCTATCTACACATATACATACGCTAGATTATTTAATAACACCATCAGCTGCTTGATTCCATTAAAGGTGGTCTACAATGAGTTCTGAAAATATTCAGACCCTTTCCTTTTTTGCAAGCCATAATGTCCAAGGAACTCCCCATAAACCCTAATTTTGTGTTGAGACATAGATCTGGGTGAGGGTATAAAATCATTTCTAAAGCTTTGAATGTTCCCCATAGCACAGTGGGGTCCATTATTCTAAACAGAATACGTTTGGAAGCTCCAGGACTTCCTAGAGCTGGCTGTCAAGCCAAACGCCGTAACTGGTCTGGAAGGGCTTTGGTCAGGGAGGTGACCAAGTACCCAATGGCCACTCCAACAGAGTAAAAGCCACTCCTAAGTAAAAGGCATATAACAGGCACTTAAAGGACTTTGGATTCTCTGGTCTGATGAGACAACAATTTAACTTTTTGGTGTTGAACTCCAGCTAGTAATAACCAGGTAGTGCTCATCACCTGGCTAATACAATCCTTATGGTGAAGCATGGTGGTGTCAGCATGGTGCTGTGGGGGTGCTTCTCAGTGGAAGGGACAGGCAGATTGGTCAGAATTAAGGGCGGGATAAATGCAGATAAATACAGAGAGGTCCTTGAGGAAAACCTGCTCCAGAATGAACACAATCTCAGACTGTGGTGAAGGTTCACCTTTCAGCATTTCAGCACGACCTGAAGTGTACAGCCAAGACAAAGCTGGAGTGGCTTCAGGGCAAGTCTCTGAATGTTCTTGAGTGGCATAGCCAAAGTCCAGTAGAACATCTGTGAAGAGAGAGCTGAAGATGCTCCCCATTCAATCAGATTGCGCTTGAGAGGATCTGCCAGGAGTATAAAGCTTGTAGAGATTTACCCATGAATACTTGAAGCTGTAATTGCTACCAAAGGAGCTTCTACTAAGTACCGAATAAAGTCTGTGAATATAATTTGAATACAAACAATTTCTATAAAGTTTGTTTTGTCATTATGGATTATTGGGTGTAACTTGATGGCCAGAAATTGAATTCATTTTAATTGAAATCTATAACACCATGACAGGGGTCTGGATACTTTCCAGAGCCACTGTTCGTGATGTCATATTGGTGTATCCAGGGGCAAGATCAGATTTCATAATGATGACTCACACAAATACATCGTCAATACAATGTCAGTTCTTCTGCCATTACAGAATGGCATAATCTGAGGATCAACAGACCTCTTACCAACATGAGCTCACGAAACAGTGGAATACCACAATGCACACAATCGGTTAAAACACCTTGGAAAATATGTGTGCTCTGCATTCTCTTAGAGATTATGTATACGTGCTAGCTATTGAACCACCACATGTTCTGAAAACATTTTTAAAAGCCTATACAGCAGGAAGAATCCACATACAGTGATAATGTACTTCTGAATTAGTATTCAAGAGACATTAAGACACACAAGATTCAGCCTTACAGCAGTAATTTACAAATCCTAACATATCATAACAGAGTAATTAATACTGTTCTTGTGTGTTGAGCCATCAGAGCCTCTGTGTTGCTGTTGTATCCCGATGCACGGTCCTGAAAGGATTCGCATGAACTATTTATCTCTCTCCCGTTGCTATGACGCATGCTGCAGTCACACCACAGAATGGTCAGAAGATGTCATCTCTGTTGAACAAGCTGATTGGTGCAAGGCTTGCATCACTCACCTGCTCACCATATCAATTCTGCATGAAGCTGAAAGGTTTACAAGCAGTCACATGACTTTCCTGATCTGATGCAGACTCAGTGGGTGACTGTACAGTACGCTGTACACTTCTCTGATGGAAATTAACTGCAGATGTTCTGTCATAAGATCATTATATTAAGTCATCATGTTTAAAATATATCTGGATTATGTTTCACTGTCCTGTAGTGTGTGCTCAGAGGGTTTTGGGACCAGGATTAATATTATGCTCATATTTTTTAGATTAAGTGATTTACTTTTGAAGCACTTAATTTGTTCTATTAAGCATTTTAAGCACTTTTAATTTTCAGTTTCAAGAAACTGCTGTTCTTGGTGAACCTGGTGTTTCCTTCAGACCATCGAAATCAGCATACTGTGTTTAAAATCTGATGTTGCAGAGAGGAAATGGAAATAGGGAAGTATTACAACATGAAAATTCTATTGCTGACTCTATGCTGATTAGGCATGTATTAAAAAAGATGTCATAAATCATCAGTTAATCACACGTCTGTGCTACAACAAATATGATGACATTTTTTTTTACATCTTCAGGAAAGGTAGAAAAGCGAAAATATATTTAATTTACTCATAAATGAAATGTCACAGCGGCACAGACAACCCGGACTGCTGCAAATTCTACAATAACAGCGATCTTAATAAATAAAAACGAGAGAAATTCATGTCGTCACATCTCTGTGTAATTCTAACCTAGTTGGAATGATGTAAGGTCTTTGTAAATTAGCGAGGAAGGGGCTGTGGACGTTCCACTCTCTCCCTCTCGTTGACAATGGACCTGGCTATGCCAGATATAGCAGAACACATGGACACAGCTGCAGAAGAAAATGAGGTCAGGGTCCATGAAGGGATTGGGAATCCTGACTATGGCTTTCCCTCTGTCTGCATGTCTGGGATGAAACACTGCTGGCTGGTCACCACTAAAGCCTGTGAGGCTGTATCCATAGCTCTAGGTGGGGTAAACAAACAGAACTGGTGTCAGTGGCTGTTCTGGGGTCATTGCAGCATGGAGGTAGAGCTGCTTTAACTGCGTATTTATAAATAACTGTGACAGCTGTGCATGGTGCAAATGGAAGAGAGAAGTGAGCAGCTATTATTTAGAGGAGGAAATCTCATACTGATTCCGAAACTGTGACGCTCTGCATCCACAACTGCTGATTCATTTGCAGTTTATTTACGTTGGGATATATTTTTTTTTCATGATTACTATGTCTAACACTATCCCCTGTGATGAACTGGCGTCCCAACCAGAGTGGCTTCCTGCTTCATGCTCACTATTCCAGGGATAGGCTCCAGGCCAACCAGTTACTGCTGAGTGAATGAATGAATGAATAGATATCTAAAAAATAACAGCACCAAGGGGGCGCTAGGGAGTGTTGTAGCTACCTATAGATTATTCGTAGAGCTCCTAAAAGCAAACCACATTTAACATATTTATTCCCTTTATTCCTCCAGATGTGGGAGTGAACTAATTCGAGTCTTTCAGCAGTCTCGTGCCACAAACTGTACGCCTTTTCAAAAAGTCATTTCTATTCTTATCACAATTGTTTGTTTTTTTTAAATCTACAGCGTCGAGTTGCATCAGCTGATCAACACAATTATTTTAAAAAAATGTTTAAAACCATACAGTAATTTATTATTAATATTTGAATTTATTATTCTGCATAGTTCATTTGACCTCATATAGATTTCCTTTGCCTGATTTAGTTTAGACAGGCTGTAGGCTGTTGCCATCTCTAAATTGTCTGTAGTGTGTGGATGTGTGTGCGTTTTTGCCCTGCGATGACTTGGCACCCCGTCCAGGGTGTCCCCCACCTTGTGCCCTGAGTTCCCTGGGATAGGCTCTAGGCTCCCCCACGACCCTGTGTAGCATAAACAGTACATAAAATGGATGGATGGATGGTCATTAATAATTAAACTTTTTTTATTCCATCAGTCACAATTATGACAATTTATGGCTTTTTGCGTGTGAGAATGAAATATGTAAAAGTGGCAGTATACTCAACAATAGACCTGAAAATATTTAACATACCAAATATAATCTTTACACCAACAGTATTATAGCACGTTTTACTTAATTCCTTTTAAGTGTTAGAGTTGTGACGCAAATATCTACATTTCAGTTGGAAGTAAATGACTATGGTGATGTGACCAATGACACCAACCACATAAAAATGTTTATATGAAATAAAGACAACATAATTTATTTAATATATTTCATATATATATATATATATATATATATATATATATATATATATATATATATATATATATATATTTAAATACCCAACAACCAGATTAAATTGGTAAATTTAGGTAAAACAAACATGCTTGGTACAAATGAACAACCTTTTTTTGGATTATTTCCCCCCTGATTTTTTCCCCTAGCACTCAGGTTTTCACTTTTAAAAATCTGTATTAAAAATATATTCTATTATAAAACAAAATAAAATGTTTATATTATATTATATTATATTATATTATATTATATTATATATGAGCCTGGTAATTGTCTACATTTGTAAATGTTTTACAAGTGGATGATATAATGAGGAGAGATAATCCTGCTCCAGGCTGTAAAGAGATGACTCATGTTAAAGTTTACTGGAACGCAGAATGTCAGACTGAAACCGCAAATAAAGGATCAGTCTCGGTACTTGTAGCCGCAACACTACCGCTTTTCTCACTGTCGCGTGATCTTGAGGAAAACAGTATGATTTGTCCTCACCTCTCTCTCTCTCTCTCTCACACACACACACAAGGGGCTGAGATGCCATTTCCCGGAAAGGATGATGTCATCTCTTTCTTGTGAGACGCGCCTGCGTTTCTTTTAAAGAAACAATACAGTAATAATGTCGAGAGTTCAAGTTACCTTCACACTTTAACCTCTCGACCTGGAAATTAGCAGATATAACATATTTATATTAGTAGACAATAGTTCACTGTAAGAGTTTTTAGTCAAATTAAAATTCTTTCAAAATGTGTGTATATATATATATATATATATATATATATATATATATATATATATATATATATATATATATATATATATAGGGAGAGAGAGAGAGACAGAGTGTGTGTGTGTGTGTGTGTGTGTGTGTGAGAGAGAGAGAGAGAGAGAGAGAGAGAGAAGCATAGAAGAAGGTAGAAGAACTCGAGTGTCCTGACCTCAACCCCATTGGACATCAAGAACTGGCACTGGAGCCTCCTCACCCAACATCAGTACCTGATCTCATTTACATTTACATTTACATTTATTCATTTAGCAGACGCTTTTATCCAAAGCGACTTACAAATGAGAAAATACAAGCAAAGCGATATATCAAGCAGAGAACAATACCAGAAAAAGCAAAGTGCGCAGAGTAGAGTTGTAAGTGCCAAAGTAATTTTTTTTATTTAATTTTTTTTTATGGGTTGGTTTGGTGTTCACGGAAGAAGTGGGTCTTTGGCTGTTTTTTGAAGATGGTGACAGATTCTGCAGTCCAGATTGAGGTTGGAAGTTCATTCCACCACTGAGGAACAGTTAGTTTGAATGTTCTTGAAAGGGACCTTGAGCCACACTGAGTAGGCACTACTAAGCGTCGGTCGTTGATGGATCACAGATTGCGTGAGGGAACGTAAGCCTTCAGGAGAAAGTTGAGGTAGGAGGGTGCTGTTCCAAACAAGGTCTTGTAGGTGAGCATCAAGGCCTTGAATTTGATGCGGGTGGCTACAGGAAGCCAGTGGAGGGAGATGAAGAGGGGTGTGACATGGGTTCTCTTGGGCTGTTTGAACCTCTCAACCTCACTAATGCTCTTGTAGCTGAATGAACACAAATCCCCACAGCTACGCCCCAAAATCTAGAATCTGGGGGTAACTTTGTGTGGGTGTGATGGTCAGGTGTCCACAGACTTTTGGCAAAATAGTGTAGATTTTAGCCAGAAGAATCCAGGCAGAGGTTATTCTTCACCATCACCACAGCATGGCATTTAAACTGCATCACTAGTAACCCTGACTAAGGTTTTTTTTTCCGGATTTATGACGTAGAAAATGTTAACTATAACAAATAACCAATCATTTCCCTGACTATTTGGGAATGAGAGTTGGCATAGCAAACATCCCAAATTTAGTGGAAAATATGGTATATTTTAAAGTAAATGGTATGTATTAAAGAAGTCAACTGGTTTAGGTTAAACAATCAAAAGCAAGATCCAACCATGTGTGACCAACGTATGAGATTGAAAGAAAGAAATCAATATGTTAATCAGAGAAACTAAAATCAAAGTCGATCAAGCTAGTGTGGCTCTAACTTGTGAAATCACTCAGCACCCATTCCTCAGTTACAAACGTATCATTTTCTTCTAGGCTTTCTTCAGTGTATGTACGCTTTTCTGTCTAAGTCTGTATCTTTTTACCAATCTGTAATCTAGCCTTTTCACACTCAACACAACTCATCACAAATTCACGTTAATCCACAAAAAGACCATGAGTCATAGTTGATGCTGGAATTGTATCAAATCGATTTAATCTCTATGGATACCTAATTGCTGGAAACAACATGTCGAAAGGTGATGTGCCTTTACCCTGAATCCTCATAATCAGTCAGACTCAGCATTGGCTTAATAACAGCTGTATGTATACCTCAATATCTTCATGAGGACGCAACAGACTTTTAGATAGCTGACTAAAAAAAGACCCATGATGTTTAGCCAGTAAAATAAGGAGTAGACACTTCAGCACAATAGTTTACACTTATATATTTTGCACTTATATATATATATATATATACTTTTATATATATACAAAAGGGTTTATATATATATATATATATATATATATATATATATATATATATATATATATATATATAAACCCTTTTGTCCGTATTTCTGGGTTAGCGTGCCAATACAGATTTTTTGTCAGTATATTTTCAGAAGTTTGATCGCTACACACAAAGTTGTTGTCTATATAGTCTAGGTTGTCTATATAATCTAGTTGTTGTTGCCTATATAATCTAGGTTCTTGGATACTGCGGGTGAAAATATGGCAAAAATATCACCTAGTGATACTGAAAGTGTACGAGTATTTCTCAGACAAAACTCAGACAAAACTCAGAAAAAACAGTGGAACAACATTATAACAAAACTATAGACAGGTGACAAAATAAAGGAAAAACCAGTGTTATGCTATGGAAGGCATTGTGCTGCCATGTTTCATGTAGGGGAAAACCACAGAGTACAATATTAAGCTTTATAGCTTTGGTCATGATAAAGCTCATTGAGATAACGTTTCTAATCCTGGCAGTCAACAAGATATGCAACATCAACAATGTCATGTTTTGACTCTTATAGTATTGTTTCCTGGTAACACACTGCCCCCCCCTCCTCTGTGTGTGTTGCACTGCACTGGATTAGGAAGAGGATTGGAACTTTCCAGAACACAGAGGTAAGAGATTCACACTTAGCTGAGGAATGTATACTGTGTTGTACTTTTCACTCCCTGCAGTCCTTCTCTGATCACTTCATCCTTCACAAATGAACTAAAACACAAACAGCCCTACTCTGGAGATCTTACCCTTGCCCTTTAAGAGACCTTTAGCGCAGGGGTCCCTGACTCTGCTTGTGGAGGGCCGGCGCACAGACACATACTGTACTACATCTGTTAACTGGCCATGAATGAGATGTGTTAGAGCAAACGCAATCACCAAACTGTACTGGACGTCAGTGTTAAGACTGGAGCTGGGTATCCTCAATTTAGAGCAACTTTCTAACTAGATTAAACTAGATTTGTATTAGTTCTGATTAGACTAAATAATTTTTTTTCTCTCTGATTAAATACAGAGAGATTAAACCTGCTATGAAGTGTGTATATATACAATATGTAGTTTTAAAAACCATACTTATGGACTACTATGAGTAATTAAGAATTAAACACTTAATTAGTTATATGTCATTCATATATTCCCACATCATTCCCTTCGTTTCTACATATCATACACTATACGGCCAAAAGTATGTGAACACCTGACCATCACACGTACACAAAGTTACTCCCACCCTTTTGCTTTTATAATAAGCTCCAGTCTTCTGAGAGGGCTTTCTAGATTTTGGGGCGTGGCTGTGGCCACAGCAAATTACACAGCATTACACAGCAAATAGTAATGCTGTGGCATTACAATTTCCCTTTAAGAGGCCCAAACCTGTTCCAGCATGACACAAAGTGCACAAAGCGAGCTCCATGAAGACATGATGTGTTAAGGTTGGAAGAAGGTAGAAGAACTCGAGTGTCCTGTACAGACCCCTGATCTCAACCCCATTGAACATCTTTGGGATGAGCTTTGGGATGAGCCTCCTCACTGGAGCTTATTATAAAAGCAAAAGGTTGGGGGTAACTTTGTGTAAGTGTGATGGTCAGGTATCCACATACTTTTGGCGATATAGTCTACATTTTAGCCAGAAGAATCCAGGTGCAGGTTATTCTTCACCATCACCACAGAATGGCATTTAAACTGCGTCACTGGTAACCCCGGCTAAGGTTTTATCAGCTTATGACGTAGCAAAATGTTAACTATAACAAGCAATAACAAACTACCAATCATTTCCCTGACTATTTGGGAATGAGAGTTGGCATAGCAAACATCCAAAGTCATTATCCTGGTATGCCTTTATTCTGTCATTAGTGTGAAATGTTATGACCCTGATTTCCTACACAGAGGGAGGTGGGGTAGAGCAGCCTGTCCACTTATGGTGTGTGTGCAAAGGGTTGCCTGATTGCATCATCGCAAACCAAAGCCTCTGGCCGGGACTATAAATAGGATGACGTCACCCTGGCCCAACCCACTTACTAGTAGAATACCACGCCGTGTTCTACTATAAAACCGGACCGGGGTGATGCAACGCACCGGCCACAGCTGTAACTTCCCTGAGAGAGAAAAAGAAAGAGAGAGAAAGAGAGAGAAAGAGAGAGAAAGAGAGAGAAAGAGAGAGAAAGAGAGAGAAAGAGAGAGAAAGAGAAGAAGCCTGAGTAGAGTTTCAGGTCACACAATTTGCTCAGTCATAAACAAGGTAAGTTACGGTTTAGTGTCCTTCTGTCAGCTTAAAGGCGCCTCGGCAAGATAGAAATGCGTTTGTTTTGAGTACCGACTCGTGTTGTGTTTAACTGAGAACTGAAAGAGTTCTCCCGCGTCTCGTTTTCAAAGCCTTTCACAATGTCCTGACAAGATGTAAAGTCATATCAAGTCCGTTTAAACAGCCTGAGAATCACTCCTGAATTGTTTGGTGTGTTGTTAGATTTCTAACTCGGAGCTGTTAAACAGTAACACAGGCGCGCGCGCGGAGGTTTACTGAAACATCAGTGCTTTAGGACTAGCCTAACTTTTTTATTTTATTTTATTTTATTTATTTATTTAAATCAGTTTGGTTCGCACTATCTGCTGTAAAGGTAATATTTAAACAGCGAAAACTGTTCACAGACACGTTCAATATACATTTATATATATATATATATATATATATATATATATATATATATATATATATATATATATATATATATATATATAAGTAGATGTTAAGGCATACATGTTAATTACAGAGACAGTAACAGCCTATAGGAAAAGAAAGTACTTTTGTTTATCACACTGAAGCTCACTTTACAGCTGAAGAAAAAAAAGCTTTGGTATTATTTGTTTATTAATTCACGAACTTGTATAATTATTATATTGTGTTTTTATTAATTAAATTGACTTGATATCATTGTGTTGAATGAGTTTCTCAGTGCCTCGGTGTTGATGTTTCAGGTTTCAGAATGATGCTTCAGCATCCTGGTCTGGGTCTGGGTCTGGGTCCTTCGGAGATCAGTGCTTCGGCTCTGGTGCCGTGTCTGTCGCCACCCGGGTCGCTCACACTCGACGACTTCACTCATTTCAGCCCACTGGTTAAGGAGGAGCTGCGCTACGCCATCCAGAGTAAACGCCTGTCCAGCGGAATGAGTTCGGCCAATACAGACTGCTCCGGCTACAGTTCTGAGAAACCCCCCGAGCTGCTGCGAATGAAGAGAGAGGTAGACGATGTTTATGGTGTAAATTAAGAGCCCAACTTGTATGAACAATATGAAGTGTTTGTCATAAGAAACATTATGAGCGAACACATGATTGGTCATTAAGAAGTTCTTTATGACCATTTCAGTCGTGTGTTAATGACATGTTCCTTACAGCTCACTGTGGAAGAGGTCGATCGTAGGAAAAGACGACGGGAAAGGAACAAAATTGCTGCTGCGAAGTGCAGGAACAAGAAGAAGGAGAAGACAGACTGTTTACAAAAGGTAGAGTTTGGTTGCAGCTAGAAAATATTGTATTGTGTGCGACAGGAAACAATTTGATGAAGCATTCTGTCAAGTCTCTCAAAAAGTGTTAAATTATTTTAAAAGGGCTTTACTTGGATCTATGCTTTATGTAGATCCTTTAAGGATACACCGAGAAGTATAAATTGAAGAACATTTAATGATGCTTTTGATGTACATAGAAAGTCCTGAGAAAATGAAATCTTATCAAATCCTAGGAAAACGTTTTTATGAATTTGCACCTGACAATTCAACAAACTTATACTGTGGCTCATATATACTTATTGTCTTGAAGTTGTAAATTGTTACCAAGTCATTATCTTTTTTGCTGGCAGGAGTCTGAGAAGCTGGAGTCCTTGAATGCTGAGCTGAAGGCACAGATCGAGGAGCTGAAGAACCAGAAGCAGCAGCTGGTGTACATGCTCAACCTGCACCGGCCAACGTGCATCGTCCGAGCACATAATGGCCAAACTCCTGAAGATGAGAGGAACCTCTTCATCCAACAGATCAAAGAGACCACGCTGCAATGTATGAACTTCACCACAACCGGACCTGAGAACCCTGCCGTACTAACCACATGCGATCATCTTTGAAGCACAAGACTTTCTCTTCAGAAAAGATTTTGCCAAGGAGCACTGAAGGACCCGCTTGAGATGTAGTATACTGTAATGGACTGAGGACATGAGTAAGCAATATGTATAAGCACTAACATCAAATGTGATTTGATGGGTTTTTTTGTATTTAAATGTTATTTAAAATGGCATACTGCTGGATGATGAACTTGTCTTGTATGTGCACCAAAGCATGATCTTGTGTTGAGCAGTGATGCCAACATGAGACCGTTTTATTAACTTAAGCCACTAATGGTATCCCATATAACGAGCACTAAAAGTTCTGTGACAAAAGATGGACTTGAAATCACTGTGTGTTGGAGAATGTGATAGATAGCTCTGCTTCATGTATTGAACACTGAGACAGGCATTAAAAATGTCTAGTGAATGAAGTATCAAGTATGATGTATTTCCATAGTTATTTGTTGCTTCGGCTTTGTTTAGCGTTTCCGTAATCTGCCATCCAAAACTACTTAAAGCTGCTGCTATGCTAATATCTCAGGTCATGGAGGATGTAAGTGCAGAAATACAGTCAGAGAAAAGGAACAAGGAAATGGAATAAATTAAGTGGACTTTGTGTTATCAGTAGTGTTACAGCCTGCTGCTTGGGAGGATTAGAACAAATATCAAGTTACGAAGAAGTAAAAGTGTATTCTTTTGAACTTCCACCATAAAGTTTGTTCCTCTTTCATCTCAAGAATGATTTTTTTGTTTCGTTTTTTGATACACTGCTGTGAGCTGGATGGCCTGTGTGGGCCTAAAGGCTATGTTGAGTTTTTGTATTGTTCGAGTCATGTCTGTGTTTTGAAATGTTATACTGTATTTTTATATTAATGTAAACGTGTGGTTGAATCTAGATGCACAATCTTGTCACTTTAAAGGGTATAAAACTATGCTTATTGTCTCGGCACTCCTGTCATATTTCACATTCTGTAGTACATGAGATGTAGAGTAGGTCAGTGTTTTACCACCATTTTCCTGCAGTTATTTACCTTATAATTGTAGTATTTATTCCTCAATTGTTTGAGTAATTGATTTTAATTTGGACGAGAGATACAGGCGTCGCCTGCTTTTCATATTTTTGTTGTTGTTTTTTTAAATGTGGTTCGTGCCCTTTTCAGTACTATTTGCTATTGAAGTAAGCTATTGATACTTAAATACCAGTTGCTTTGTCAGCCTTGATTGACCCCTTCAAGCTTACGAGTGGTCTCATACGAACCGTGGTTGTTAAATCAGATTTAAATGTAAGTTTAAATATGCAATGATTAATGTGGGCTGTATTTAAGTTTTGTTACTTCATTAAAATACCCCTGCACTCAAATGTCTAGCTTTTCATACATATCTTTATTACCATTGTATGTATTGGTTCAGTTTGTTCACATTTTTCCTCAGTAATTACAAATAAAGCTATGAGTCACAGAGGGCTGTGTATGAATTCAGTGACGAGCAATGAGTCATGAGGGTTAACAGGCGCTGAAAGTAATCATGGCAAGAGTATTAAATGGGCAGTAGTTCACTTGTATACAAGTTTAAACATGCAGGATTTCAGGACAAAGGTTAAGTAATTATTAAACTGTGCCAAACAATCATGCCATCTATGTGTTATCTGCAAAGTTAAGGGAAACTAGTCAGTCAAACATCTAGCAGTGGAAGAAAACAAAACATACTGACTTGAGTAAAAGTTCTGCTACTGTAGTAATAATTCAATAAAAGTAAAAAAACAAAAAGCCATCAAATAAGTAAATATGTTGTCCGATGAAAAACTAGTAAATGTAATATGAATTAATTATACTAAAGAAAAGTACTGGTACAGTGAACTATGTACTCAAGTACTGAGAGTACAGATAGTTTGTTTCCACCCCTGATAATAACCAAGGTCATACTGCGTTGTAAAGAAAGAAAATAAAAGAAAAGAACAAGAAAAAAAAGTACCATTTCACTCCCATTAACCCACTGGAATTCCACAGAAACATAATAGTGAAACATTACTGTAGACTAGAGGCTTTCTGAATCACTGGGGATTACTATTCACAACACAATTTGGGTAATTTCCAGACTGGAAATGATAGCACAAGGTTTCACAAGTTGGCTTTCAGTTTGGGTTTGATGGTACACCAGTATGTGTTCAAATAGGGAGAATGTCTTTTTCTTATGTTTTATTGCAGTCTCCCTCTCATATCATATTACCATCTGAACTGTGCAAACCAAACTATAGGTCTGAGTCGTTTAGTAACACATTAATAGAGCTATGGGCTTTAGGTTTCTTTACATGTCACCTGATGAAACACTTGGCAGTCCTCGACAGCTAAATAATCAGACCAGTAATTAACATCTACTGTATAATAATCATCCATCCATCCATCCATCCATCCATCCATTTTCTGTACCACTTATCCTACAGGGGACAGGCTGGGGAAACCCTGGATGGGGTGCCAACCCATCGCAAGGCACAATCACACACCCATTATGGACTACGGACACTATTGACAATTTAGAGATGCCAATCAGCCTACAATGCATGTCTTTAGACTTGGGGAGGAAACCCCCTGATGCACAGGACAGGAATCAAACCCCCTACCATGGAGGTGTGAGGCAATTTTTTAAATCTAATGATAGGGGGACATGGTGGCTTAGTGGTTAGCACATGCTAACCACTAAGCCACCATGTCCCCCTATCATTAGATTTTAAAAATAATAATTAATAGTCATTAATACTCTTTATTTGAAATTCAGGCAGTTAGACTCTTAGCAGTCATTTTTATTCACTGTTAAATTAACATTTACACTACATAAATTCACATCTTAACAATATCTTATATCAGTGATAATCGGCTTAGAAAGACTAAATTATTTACATTAGTGCCCAGGAAACGTTTAAAGGAATACTTGTGCAATATGGCAATGTAATTGTGTCAGTGGTTCCACATGTTGCACCATAACAAGTGATGTAACATAATAGCGTAAAAAAAGAATTTTGTATGAGCAAAAATGTGAAATTCACAAACAATTCCCTGATATGCTGTGTGTCAGTTCCTTGACCCAACTCCTACTGTGAACATCTACACAAAAATAAACCCACAAATTGGGGCTGTTTTGTCCAAAACGTCTGGCTGATAACTTTATATAGTATATTTGTACATCAGGCCAACTGGGGTGGGAAGCATCAAACAGGAAGTAGACCTGACCAAAAATCTTGGAGTAGGAAAAATGAGGCAATCATTTTCTTGCCCCACACCTTAGCATTAGAGAAAACCTGGAAGCCATTGGGATGGTCAGTGCTTGTTCCCATAGAGATACATGTCCACATGTTCTGTTTTCAGTAGTGCTTCCAAGTTGCTTTTTTGTTAGCATCAAGTCATGTTGCCAAGTTTGATGTCAATATGCAAAATCGTTGCTGAGAAATAATTAATATATAATTCATAAATAATTTCAATCAAGTTGATTTTATTTGTATAGCACGCTTAACATTGGACATTGTCATAATGCAGCTTTACAGATATATATAAATTCAGGATATACATTTAACATTTATAAATTTATCCCAAATGAGCAAGCCAGAGGACACGGTGGCAAGGAAAAACTCCTTGAGACGATGTAACCTCAATTCATTTCAGCGACTTCACCATCAAATTCATTTGCGCGTTATGGACGAGCCATCCTGCATATTAAAAGTCTAACAAACATGTTTTGTTCAGGTTGGTATCACAATGCTGTTATAATGAAAAATTGGACAACATTTTCAAGAGAAGAAAACAGACAAAAAGCTAAAAAAGGCAGACATCCTGTTTGGCAAATCACAAATTTGTTACGTGAAGAAAACTTGGAATCTTCCAGAATCATGAACTGATATTGAAGGTCTCAAACCTTCAGAGGTGTTTTACTCATTTGTGAGTCATAGCACTTACAGTACTTACTGGAGTCCATTAGGACATAATCCTTTACTCACATACACAATTTGGTCTGAATAAATGTAGTAAATTTGATGGCAGTACGTCAAGCTGTTGCTTACCTCACTTCCTGTTTTCAGTAGTCCTCCCAAGTTGCAAATGAACTTGAGGGTGGTTTGTTAACACAAGGACATGTTACTAAACATATCTTTGGGTCAGTATGTAAAAGTGTTGTTAAGAAATGGCTTCACTTCCTGCATAGTGACTTTACAGTCTAATTTGTCTGTGCGTTATGGACAAATCATGCTGAATATCAAAAAATGAGAAATATCTTTTTTCCCAGCATGGTCTGATGAAATTAAATGGTTCAAATAAAAAAAATCAATCACATTATGAATTATGGCAAAATGATTTAAATAAAATTACTAAATAAATCCAAGCATTTTCATTTCCAAACCTCAGTCCCCTTTCTTTTCCAAACCCCTTTTATGTGGGTTCATGCACACGAGTGGCAATGTGTAGTCACAGTGTGATATTTCTTGCACATGTTGCTGGTTTTTATATTTCTTGGGGCACAGAGCTGCAGTCAAAATTATGCTCAGCAAAATTCCTCAATCTCAAAAACTCCCCCAAATGATTCTGGCACTGGGTAAAGGCACTGGGTAAATTTTTATTTTATGTTTTCTGAGTTGTTGAGTAAAGAACAATTTCACCTTAGTGCACACAAAAACATTAGCTTTGCAATATCTGAAATATGCTTTTGTGTTATTGCTGTTGTGTATTTTGAGCTTCACAGGCAACCATAGTTTAGTCCTGTATTGTTGTATGTGTAAAGACACAATGATTGCTTACCGTGGATGCTTCGAAATCCCCCTTTCCATCCCTTAGTCTTTACAACATACAGTAAATTACAATAGAATTGGTTCTGTACATCATATATACAGTACACTGTCCTCACTTACACTTTCCCTTTGCTTCACCTAGCCTATGTTTGTGGAAATTGTTTAGATTTAATGCTGATTATTTGCTTTGAAATAAGACCTTGGTTGCAGTTGACCCCCAAAACAGTCCTACCTGCAGACTTGCTTTTTCCTCCTACAACCTTGTTCTAAAACTAATCAAATTTGGTGTAAATAAAATGCAACCCTATTTATAATTTAAGGGTGTAGAAAATTTGAAGAAACTACTGAAAAAACAGTGATCATTATGTCAAAGTCATGAAGCGTTATGCCAGTCAGGTGAGTAGTTCTTATAGAGGACAATAATAAATCAGTTGAATTTGACCAGAACATAATAGGAGGGTTAAAAAATAGTCTTCGGTCAGTCATGAAAAAAAAGGATAAGCAGTCCTTCTTTAGAATCCGATATAAAAAAAATTCTTTCACAGTCAGCAGCTTGAGGTTTTCCTAAATGTGTTGGAGTGTTTGTGTAATTATGGCAAGAATTACAGCTAAAATGACTACTAATAACAACGCCACTGCCTTCTTACAGCGTTAACTTGAATTGTTTTAATCCTTTTGAATGTATTTCAAGACACCACCATTGCTTGGTGCTAAACTAGACTCTTTGAACTTGTGGTTGCACTGTGATGTTATACACAGTCTTATTCGTGCTGCAGTTTCTGTAACGTAATGAACATGCACAGACAGGGGAACATTCTAACACCTTCTCTGCAAAGGAAGAAGGCAAGCAAGTTACCCAAGTTTCACTCCCAGTTCAGACAGATCATTCAAACACACCAAAAACAACACAGACGCAAGAATAAAACCACAATAAACACTGACATTGCTTTTTCCAAGATGGAGTATTTTATTCCTGGGCTGGAATGGAATTAGCTATGATGCGCCTGGGCAGGTCTGTAAACCCAATCTTTATAAAACTGTATAAGGCCGGCTTTACATAATGAATCATATAGATTTTTTTTCATCATTTAGTGAGACAGGTAAGGAAATGTTTTGGATGAACCACCTTGAAATAGACAGGTTTGCTAACGATGCTATCAGCATTAGGTTAAACCAAAACGCACTACAAAGTAAAAACAGGACGGTATAGGCGTTCTTGACCATTATGTGTTTCTGGTGTTATACCCTGAATTGAATTCTCAAGTGGGCAAAAGCTCAGGGCTGCTGTTGGCCAAATGGGTGCCCTAAGCATAATGGCCCTTTACAGATGCTTCAATCTGTTGCCG
Organism: Ictalurus furcatus; assembly: GCF_023375685.1. Lineage (NCBI taxonomy): Eukaryota > Metazoa > Chordata > Actinopteri > Siluriformes > Ictaluridae > Ictalurus > Ictalurus furcatus. Next base: position 11,865,599 of record NC_071256.1, read on the forward strand.
TCTGCGTCATACTCAAACCTACTAGATTTGGCCTTGGATCAAAAGATTTGGGACCTGGTAGTAAAGAATGACCAACTTGGACTGGAGGCTGTGCATGCACAACTGAGGACAGAGCGAATCCGGGTACAGAGATCGAGACTGAGGAACAGCATGCATTGTGTCAACCCAAGGGCTGCCGCTCTCAGAGCAATGTCTCAGCGACTCAGTGATTTACTGAAGGGCAGTAGAAGCTGGGGTGAATGAGAAAGGAGTGCGATAATGAGTAGTCAGGGTCAGGATTCGAACTCAGGTCCACTGCAGGAGAGACGAGCGCGCAGCCGATGTTTTCGAGGCCGGGGCTCAAATTTGGGTCAGTGGCGTGAGAGCTGAGTTCAGCACAGGAGAGCCACGGGGAAGGCGATGCGAGGCTGGGCGTAGCAGGAAGTGCGCTGAGAGTGAGAAGGCATGCAGCATGAGGAGTTAACCTGGAACAGGAGGAGAAACAGACAGTATAAGCAGAGGGAAACTCAACAAAGAAAACACTGGACCGAACAGGAACACAAACACGAGGAATGCTGGAAGAGTACCGCACTGAAGCTGGAATGATCTGGCAATGAGTGGCTCAAGAACCGGGGTTTATATACACTGTTGATTGATGAGCTGATGAGAAGCAGGTGAGTCAATGATTCAATAGGACAGCGCACACACACTAACAGAAACACGAGAGAGAGAAAACACTGGAAACATGGTGAAGGGAAAAACAGGGAAACACAGGAAAATACACAAGCTTTTGGATGGATCATGAGCCTCCAGGCAACCTGCCAGGCTGGTCACGGTGGGCCCAGTGGAATTCTCGGATAAGAGAGGGGTCCAGGATAAAGGATTGTGGTACCCAGTTCTGCTCTTTTGGTCGGTAACCCTCCAAGTCCACCAGATATTGCAGGCCCTGTCCCCTTCATCAAACATCCAGCAGTCTCCTGATGGTGTAGGCTGGGTGATCATCTACGACCCGGACAGGTGGAGGGGGGATGAATGGAGGGCTCAGGAGGCTGACATGAACAGGTTTGAGACATGAAATGTGGGGTGGATGCACATGGACCTGAGGAGCTTGCTTAACTGTGGAAGGATTGATTATGCTCTCGATTGTGAATAGGCCTAAGTACCTGGGTGAGAGTTTCTTGGCTTCTGTCTTCATTGGGATGCCCTTGGCAGAAAACCTTCTGACCTGGCTGGTAGTTTGGTGCGGGAACCCAACGGCAGTCAGCCAAGCGACGATTGTGCTCGGTGGAGCGGAACAGGGCAAAACGGGTCTCTCTCCAAACCTTGTGGCAAGAGCGGAGGTGGGCTTGCATGGAGGGGACCACAATGTCGTTCTCCTGGATGGGGAATGCCAGTGGTGGTGCTGGTCAGGGAATTGTGGGCATACTCCACCCAGGGTAACTGGGAGCTGGACGTGGAGGGGTTATCAGCCATGATACACCGCAGCGCAGCTTCCAACTCCTGGAGGCCCACGCTGCCTGGCCGTTGGACTGGGGCTGAAATCAGGAGGACAAACTGACAATGGCCCCAAGAGCATTACAGAATGCCCTCCAAGCTTGGGAAATAAACTGAGGTCCGTGATCAGACACAATGTCCCATGGAATGCCTTGCAAGCAGAAGACATGGCTGTTGTGGAGGTCTGCAGTTTCTCGGGTGGTAGGGAGCTTGGAAAGGGCCATGGAATGTACTGCCTTCGAGAACTGGTCTACTATGGTGTTACCTTGGGAAGGGGGTAGACCAGTGACAAAGTCCAAGGCAATGTGCAACCAAGGGCGACCGGGAATAGGCAGGGGTTGTAGTAGGCCAGCAAGCGGGCAGTATAGGGCCTTATTATGGGCACACACAGTGCAGGAAACAACAACGAGCCTAGGGTGCGTCTGGAGCTGGGGTGACAGGCGAATCAGGAACATTGAATCCACTGGAGGACCTGGGGACGAGGACAAACAGGCAACCAGTAGGAATCTCTCCCCAAGGGTGACCTGCTATGATGCATAAAGTATCTGGGTGGAAGAATAACATCGTTTTACTGGATGAACAACAACCATCTAAATGAGAAGAAGGCTAAGTCTTTATATTGTTACTCTTTATATTTTTGCAACTGATTGTAATTGATCACACTGAATTGATAGATTAAGTGAAGTTTATTATTCAATCATTTCTGAGAAATTGAATTTGAAGCTGATTTTGTTTAAGTGATTATTGGATTTGATTACTAAATTCCTGATTCTGTCGAATTACTGTTGTACTCTAGACAGCGGTGATAAACATGGGCAAAAGCTGAACCATATACATGCACATGCTTTTAACGCAATGTTGATTTTTGAGTGTTAGACTTAGGGAGGCAGGATCTTTTAATCCTTAGTAGTCAAGTGTGAAGGGAGATATTTGGTCTGTTCTCCACAAGAGAGCTGTTTCAGGATTTGGTCATTGATAAACAGAAGGAGTGATCAGGAGTTGGTCACTGGTTAGTTTAACATGAAGGGACTGAATCATGAGGCTGCTGTCTTGAGGTAGGTGGGACTTGGAACATCTCAAAGGGAGGAATATATAGTATATTTTAAAAAGCAAATGGAATATATTAAATAAATCATTGAATAAATCAGTATGTTAAGATTAAGAAATCAAAAGGTTAACTAATTAAAAAGTAAGATCTAACCATGAGTGACCAATGATAAGAAAGAAATCAGTATATTAATGAAAGAAACAAAAATCAAAGTAGGTCAAGGTGGTGTGATCATTTTGGTGAGATCACTGAGCACATACTCCTCAGTTACAAATGTGTCTTTTCTTCTAGGCCTGCTCTGCCATTTCTCAGAAAAACACTCTGTATCTGCTTAGAGACGGTGAGTCGGTACACTGCATGTTTAAGTCTGTATCTTTTTACGAACTTGATGTTAGTGATTTTTTATGATGTATTGTTGAAATGCACAACGCAAGACATTAAAATAAAAACTATTTTAAAAAGTTGGCTGACCTTGCACCACAGTTATAGATAAGATGTGGAGAAAGAAACATCTTGGCGAATCGTTAGAAATGTGATTGAAAGAAAAAATGAGAAAACCCTGCCTAATGAGACCATTGTTTTAGTATTGTATAAAAGCATGAACATTGATTGTACTCAGCAGATGATCTGCAGACGTGTCAGCTTTTGTGAATCTTCCATAAAAGTCTAGTTTTTGGCATTTTAAACCCCTGGACTCTGAGAGATTTTTATTTAGACTAAGGTGATTTTCGATGACATGTACTTCAAGATTGAAAGTAAAAACCCTGAAGTCATGTTGTCATATCGGTGGTATTTATCCACATAGTATCTTCAAATCCAAAATGGCTGCCTGCTCACTATACATGTATATGACATATATATGTATAGTGTATAACAAGTGTATAACATGACATAATGGTGTTGTACTCCCTACATAGTGCACTATTTTGAGATTCAACCACAGAAATGTGTTCTATTTTAAAGCTGACTGGCAAAGGTTGTATTCAGCTTTCTATATAGTTTCACTAAGACAAAAGTATTGGCACACAGCTGTGTTTTGGTCGGCCAGTGCAATAAAAACAAACTGAGGTCAGAGGTTTGGTGATCACATGCAAAAAGTTTATAAATTTCTGTTCACTTTAAAGTTTTCTTTAAATGTTTTAAATATTTAATGTAGACTGCGTCAAATGTTTGACACACTAACCAATTGTAAAAACAAAAAAAAAGCATGTAATGTAATATTTTACAAAAACATAAAGTGAACCATGTAAAAAGAGCATTTCTGATCGACATTAGACACCAGTCATATTTAAAATTCAGATTTGATCACTGCTAAGCCAGCGTTTAAGTTTCGAGCCGTTACGACTGGCTAACTTTGAGAGCAGCTGATTTACAGGTTTATTTGTGCTTCCTGAGTCCATAGGACCGTTACAGGAAAGAGAAGTTCCCTCGGCAGAACATGAACAACTCCATCAACGATTTTTTCAATGAATGGAGAAAATAAACAGTAATGAAAACCCTGTATGAATCTCTTTCCCATGACACAGCCCTTTCCGAAATATATACATTACACTAATGATTGATAAACACAAGGGCATCCACAGACGACTGAAAAATCCTCAGCACATGTTTCCAAAGTACCAGCTCATACACAGCATTGTAGAGTTGATGCTCCACATAATCTAACATTAATAATAAACAGATTATTGTTTAAAAAGTTTAAACTTTTATAATCGCTGATTTGGTGACGCTTTTGTTAAGTTGTCAATGTTTTATAACTATCATGGTGCTTCTGCGAAGTTTATTAGCATGTGAAAGTGTTCCAGACAGTGGTGTTTATGCTTTCTGGTTTCTCTGTAAAATGACAAATTGTGAGGGAATGATTGTTTATAGCTGATATAAATGCACAAGTGGGCACTTCTTACTTTTTCTTTTTTTGTCCTTGAAAGGAAATGATTGCACATTATCATTAATTTTTTGTTGTCTTATGTCATATTATATAATTATAGCCTCTCTCAAACCTGTGAGAATATTTGTATTTAGAGAAATTATTTTTGTTGTCACAGGATCCTCAATAACCAACCCCAACCATACTTCTAAAGGAATGTGAAGATGGGAACCCTTTTGAACAGTGGTGGTGTTTCCATTAGTATGGATGGAGAGGACATGGTTGAAGATGATGGGAGTGTTGGCATCTCCCAGGCCATTAGCCTTCTCTTTTCATTGTATCACCTATACAATGTTGAATACCCAAGATGCCTAAGAAAAAACCCTATCATTTTTTAGAGGCCTTTGTCTTTAAAAAGGACATGTCCCTAACGCTGTACAAAAGGTCTTTAATTCTCTGTAGTTGCGTAAAACTATTGATCCTGTCCTGCTGTTTATGTCAGCTTTCTAGTTGAAATTTTAAACCTATTCATCACAAAAACAGAATTTTAAGAGTTTCTGTAATGGTTCCATAATAAATAGAATCCAAAAGACAATTAATGTTGGAGTAACATTTAAGCAGTTTCTTTTAATTCTGTGACCCAAATTTTGTGATGATTTAACAAAAAAAGTTTTAAATTAAAATAAAAATGGCCAACTTCCTGTTTGACAAATTACAAATTCTTTACATGAAGAACTCTCTGGAAGCCTCCAAGGAATCAAGCTAAAGAAGAATCATGTTGAGCGGTTTAAAAGTAGTTTTACACATTTCTAGATTATAGCACCCCCTAGAGGTGAACTCAGACTAAATTTCTCAGACTACTTTAGGTGGACCTTCACTCATGTACTAACTTTGCTTTGAACTTGTCATATTGTTGATATGCCCTCACTTCCTGTTTTTCTTATTCAAATTTGGTTTTTAGCTCAGTTTTTGGTTCCCATTTTTGTTAAAACGGTAGTTAAATGGGGAAGGGGCATGGTCGATCACAAGAACAAAGGACTGATTACATCGTGACACAGACAACCAATCAGAACAACAGAAAGTACTCGACTCTCCATACTCCCAGCATGCACCTCTGCAGCCTGAGAAAGAAAATGAAAAGGTTTAGAATATTGATGTTTTAATGGTTAATTGGGGGGAATTATTACATCTCTAAACTCCATGTAGTGTGTGTGCATTCAGATCAGTTCTGTGAGTCTTGAAGGAACTTGGTTTGTTTTCACACTAAACATGGACTAGAAACTTTGTGAGGAACCTCAGCACTTATAGCAGCCCTTCAGGTGGCTTTTCTGTGCTCGCTATGGCAGCACATATACTAAAATTGGAACGATACAGAGAAGATTAGCATGGCCCCTGCGCAAGGATGACACGCAAAATCGTGAAGCGTTACCATATTTTTCACAGTTTAATAACCCTAACAAACCAACTTTAACCCAAACTCCAACCCTAACATACTAGGGGCCAAGCACCTTCTGGCTCCACTCCTTAGTGACAGAGGAAGACCAGAAGCCACTGGGACCATCAGTACTTGTTCCCAAAGATATACATTATAGTTTATGGCATTAACACATGACATTTCATATTGCATCACATCCTGTCTTCAGTAGCTGTTCTAAGTTGCAAACGAATGCTAAGTTTGTTTGCTAACATCAGGTCATGTTGCTCAATATGTGTGTCAATTATAGTGTTATAACATAAAAGTGTTGGTGAGATGCCTTCTCTTCCTGTTTGGGGAATTATCCTTCAAATTTTTATCGTGTGTTATGGATGAACCCTTCTGCATATTAAAATTGTGAGAAACAAGTTTTGTTGAGATTGGGCCCTTGATGATGTGACTTAAATTATTGAACAAAATCAGAAGAAGAAAATCTTTTTTTTTTTGGCAAATTTCAAATTAAATAAATCTTGCACACTTATCCCCTTCCATAGTATCAAGAGAAAGAAGATTCATGATTTGATATTGAGCGATTTAAAAGTTATGAGCTGTTTTACTTATTTCTAGATTATACCACCCCCTAGAGGTGAATTTAGAGAAAACCTCTTGGAGTTCTTAGGTCCTGGACCTACACTCATGTTTGAAGTTTGTTGTGTGTATATGTCACACCGTTGCCGAGATTTGCCCCCATATATATATATATATATATATATATATATATATATATATATATATATATATATATATATACATACATGTACAGTATCTCACAAAAGTGAGTACACCCCTCACATTTTTGTAAATATTTGATTATATCTTTTAATGTGACAACACTGAAGAAATGACACTTTGCTACAATGAAAAGTAGTGAGTGTACAGCTTGTATAACAGTGTAAATTTGCTGTCCCCTCAAAATAACTCAACACACAGCCATTCATGTCTAAACCGCTGGCAACAAAAGTGTGTACATCCCTAAGTGAAAATGTCCAAATTGGGCCCAATTAGCCATTTTCCCTCCCCGATGTCATGTGACTTGTTAGTGTTACAAGGTCTCAGGTAGTGGCTTGTCTCTTGCACTGTCTGCTTCAACACCTGGATATTCCTGGAAACTATGCAAGACTTCTTTTCATTGACTTTAGCTCCGCCTTTAACTCAATTCAGCGTCATCAGGTAATCAGGAAACTACAGTGTCTGCAAGTCCCAATACCACTAGTACACTGGATTTATAATTTCCTTTCTAATAGACCACAAGTGATAAAGGTGGACAATGCATTATTGTTTTCAACACTGGTGCCCCTGAGGGGTGTGTACTTAGTCTACTTCTTTATATTCTCTATACAAATGACTGTCAGAGTCCAGTCACCACCACTCATTACTTTAAATATGCAGACGATACTGCCATTCTTGCATTGCTTAATAAGGACAATGATTCTTTTTTGGACTATCAACGCTCCATAGCACATTTTAGTACATGGTGTGATGATAAGTTTCTCCACCTTAATATAAAAAAGACTAAGGAACTGGTTTTTAGCTCTTCCATAACACTTACCCATCCTTCCAGTATTACCATTAATGGAGAGATGGTTGAAAGTGTGGAGCATTTCAGATATCTGGGCATTACATTGGATAAACATCTCAACTTCAATCAGCACACTCTAGGTATTTACAAGTGCTGTCAACAGAGACTCACAGTTATTCGTAAACTTAAATTTCTGTCTGTTCAGCCTAGTCTGCTTCTTCTTCTGTATTGAAGTATTATTGAACCGGTTCTATTGTATGGTGCCATTTGTTTTTTCCTTATGCTAACAGTAACCAATAAGAACAAACTCTTGAAAATAACTAATTTAGCAAGAAAAATTATTGGTATTCCCACCCCCAATTTATCGGACTGTGTCAGTTCATATACGCTCCGGAAGGCACATAAAATTTTGAAAGACCCAAACCACCCACTATATCAATATTTCAACCCCCTTCCTTCTGGCCGCAGGTATAGACTACCCATGTGCAGAAAGGCCAGCTATGGTAGGAGTTTTGTTCCTATGGCTATACGAGTTAAACACATAGGTACTCAGCCATTGTGATGCCAGATGCATTTGTTGTATGATGATCCTGATGTTTTTCTTTTTGTCCCCTTCACCCCTCTATGCCTGTGATTGTTTATGATGGTTTATATGTATGATGTTGTTATGTTTTTGTTTTTCTACGCTCCTACGGTGGAAACAAATTTCCTCTTTGAGGACCAATAAATTATCTATCTATTAAAAACACTGTGTCAGTTGACAAGGAACCTGTAGATTACATTGTATGGCCGTTTTGATATTAACGTTTGCCAATACAGATCCTTTTAAACAGGTCATGCCACTTCTTCTGGCGAGGAGAAGGTATGTTGCCAGCTTCAGAGGGCCACACACCTGTTGAAAATAAATAATGATTATATCGTCATACTGCACTGACTGCAACATTGACATATTTTCTCTTATAAAGTTGTACACATTCTACCGTTATGATTTTAAAACAGCCCTGGTTTCTTTCAATTTTCATTTGTACCATCTTACTTTTTTGTTTGGTCATTTTTGCCCATGGCTTGCCTACTGTAGGTTCTGAACAGTGCCTATGAAGCTTTGAGACAGTAGGCAAAGTGAAAGCTAAATTCAGCATTGCTGAATAATAATAAAATTATAATATATAATAATTAAATTAAACAAATTAAAACAGCCAATAAAACATAAAGGTGTACAGTTTACAGCCCTATACATTAAAACACTTGTTATAATGAAGTTCAATTTATAATGATCTAACAAAAGGTTTCCTTAATGCATGATAAACATTTCAAGACTTCTTATAATAAAGATCAATTAAAGCAGCACACACCTAAACACACAATATACAAGTTACTAAAATACACATGTAAAACTTATTATAATAAAGATCGCTCAAAGCACACACCTAAATACGACTTATATCATTGCAAAACTTACCCACAGTCGATTAAATAAAAGGAAACATCTGTTATCTGGCTGTTGTAATCCACTACCTGGCGCAACATTATGCTGCCTCCTCGATATCGCTCGGTGAATGAAACGTCACTCGAGACGTCATTCGGTTTTGATTGGCAAGTCCATCTTTTAGCCATGTTGATTGGCGCATCCATCTTTGAGAACACGTTTTGATTGGCGAGCCATCTTTGCCTGTCCATTGTGATTGGCTGGTCCATCATTTCATCCACCGGGATTGCCGTAGAAAGATGGAAAAGATGGAAATTTACCAGACGATCGCGTTCACAGGTAGAGCTAAACGGGCTGTTAGAGATTAAGTATACTAGAGCAGGGGTTCACAAACTTTTCCAGGGCAAGGCCCCCCAAATGGCATTAACATTTGACCGAGGCCCCCCTTTTGCAAGATGTCTTTAAAACATTAAAAATACAGACTTCTGAATATATCCCCGTTTTTTATTAATAATTACATCTTACATCTTTACATTACATTACATTAGGAATTGATTGTGTGTGTGTGTGTGTGTGTGTGTGTGTGTGTGTGTGTGGTTGTCTGAGAGTGAGAAAGAGAAAACATACATTTGTTTATTTTTCACACCAAATTGTTCAGGCCCCCCGGGCGCCCCCTGGCGGCCCCCACTTTGAAAACCGCTGTACTAGAGGGCAGCAGTGATGTAATTGGGTTGTACACTAGAGGGCAGCAGTGAGAGTGTAATGTAATTAGGTTATACACTAGAGTTTGTACACAAGATTACAAACAGTTCGCTCAACCTGGGCAGCAGTGATGTAATGTAATGTAATGGGGTTGTACACTAGAGGGCAGCAAGAGCGTGTAATGTAATTAGGTTGTACACTAGAGGGCAGCAGTGAGAGTGTAATGTAATTAGGTTGTACACTAGGGGGCAGCAGTGAGAGTGTAATGTAACGAGGATGTACACTAGAGGGCAGCAGTGAGAGTGTAATGTAACGAGGATGTACACTAGAGGGCAGCAGTGAGAGTGTAATGTAACGAGGATGTACACTAGAGGGCAGTGTTGAGCGCCGTACTGAAGACACGGAGCTCTGAGGGGAACAAAGGAGTGTGGGTGAGTATCGTTAATGTGGCATTGTAATCCGATGTATTATTTTTTTTTAAACCTTAAATTAATGTTGAAGAATATTATAAGTATATCAGTTCGCGATTGCAGTAGTTCTTGTTCAGTAATGTTAGGAAATTAACCTGTGTTTTTGCGCACGGGTGTAGGCTAACCAGGTAGCGTTTTTGTACGTAAATTACTGGCTAAGGTTTCAGTGAAACCAGTTTATCTACACTTCAAAGTTCTTATTTATAATAACTAAGAATGGGTGTTTCTATCGCACAATAAAAAAAACCCCACAGATTATAAAATACGATTGTAAATCCTAATTTACACGAAAGTGAACACTAACGTTAGCTAGCCAGCCAGCCAGCCGTGTCACTTCTCCTCCATTGACTGCTCGCGAGCCAGCTTTGAATCCCATGTAGCGAAATTCTGTATAAATTATTCCTTTATATATAGTTCAACGTTTATGAAGCAGCTGTAGATGTGTGGATTTTTTTTAAGGTATGAGAAATTAAAGTATTAGGATTGACACGGGCATGGCCAAGAATGGCAATGCTAATCATTTTCCTTCAGGCGGAAGGGACAGCCCTGTGTGGGGTCCTTCGAGTGCCGCAAATACACAATTCAACAGCAAAGCGGTTCAGTTTTCTTGTCAAACGGAACGAGTCGATGAATAAAGCAGTTAGTTGTGTTTTAAACCAGTTATTATATGAATGTGAGAAACTGTTTCCCACGTGAATTGTTAGTCAAGAGGCTAATTGTACATTTTGCTATGTTAGCTTCATATGTGAGCGAAGTTACCCGTCTTTTATAAAATGTATAAATAAACCTCAAGCCGAATATCTTCTCTAATAAGCTATTTAACCGTTAGCTTTATTAAAGGTTTAATAGTATTTTGGGGGGTTGTTTTTCATTTTTACTTGTACAAATTAACTGGAATATGTAGAATATAATTTAAAAAGTAATTTCAGGAATCGTCTCAGCACAAGTGTATTAAATGGCTGAGAAATCCTCGTTTGAAAAATTGACTTCCAGGCCGGAATCCTTCCCTGCGTCCCGTACTACATCATCTCCGGGGTTAGAATTAGTGTGTCCAAAATCGCAGTATGCTGAAAAGTGTTTCCTAGAGTTACCCGGATGGTCTAATAGGGAGGGAGGAGTTTTGTGACTGTTTTGTTTAATTCAAGCACGCATTTTAGAGAGGTGTAAATGAAATGTGGAAAAATAAATCAAGGGAATGATAAATGTATTTAATATAAGGAATGAAGAAATACAACAAGGAGTTTGTTTACGGTGACGGTGTACCGACGATGTTCTTTTCTGTTTTCACAACATTATTATATCCCAATACTTGCATCCTCTTTTAATACATCCTTTTTCTTCACAAAAGAGTGCATGCTTTTGTACATGGTATAAGTAGGTGAATTGGGATGCAGGGCTTGTTTGTGTTTGGGTTGGCCTCACCTCCTCTTAAGTCTCTAGTGTGTGTGTGTGTGTGTGTATATATATATATATATATATATATATATATATATGTGTATTTTTTTTTTTTTTAAAATACATGTACGCATAGCTTTTCAAAGTATACTCCATTTGACATGTACGCTACAAAGGCATGCTCATTATGACAACTTGCACTACCCCTCCTGGCCTACAAGAGTCAGTACAGAGCAGTAAAGCAGGTCTGCTGGTGTGAAGGATGACAACGAAGAAGAATCACAACAACATGAAGAATAATGCTCGGGCAATCTCTCGCCACAATTAGCACCCATATACAAGTCTTATACTCTTTAAGGCTAGAATTATGCAAATGTGGGTACTTTTTTTAATTGCACTCGTTTCTGTTTATTCCTTTTTTTTCTTCAACTACCTTGCAAATTAATGGAACTGGATCACTGTTGCCACCTTGTGCAACAACTAATAGTGCAAAATACGCGACCTGCTTATACAGTATGCGCGTACTCTGCTGATGATGAAATTTGCATCACGCGTACTGTGCGCTGTACCTGGCATATGCGTACAAAATGAAGCATGGTTTCTGCTTGAGTCATTTTATGGACAGTCTACACTGTGGGTGTCTGAGATCCTGGTCGTGAAGCCTTGTGAAAACGGGAGGGCTCGGTGGGGGGTAAAAACATTCAGATGTCGACCCCACCTACTTAATCATTAATCTTACCTAATGCACCTTTAAATGTTTTTTTTCTGAAGCTAAGGTGAAATCTTGTAGATGTGAAGGATTGTGTTGACCTAAAGCATGCATATTCCTCTAAAAAAATCTTTTGTCTTGTTACAGACCCGAATAATGGAATTAGCCTGATATCGCCAAATCCTGCCGACAAGATGTCAAGTAAGAACTCATTTCATCAAACTAGTTCCGTCTTTGTGTAGTGGTCAGTAGCCTTTTCCATTAACCTGCTTAATTCGCAATTTGAAATTGGGTTATGGAAATTTTAAAAAATTTATACGCTCGCATGAGGTGTTTTTTTTTGTTTGTTTTTTTTTTCCCAGACAATCTGACAAAACATTTTCGAAAGAAAATGAAATGGTAATGCATTTCTCGCATTTAGGTCACGTGACATGTCACATGACAAAGAATCACATGACATAACAACTTGCATAACTCGTCAAATGTTAAGCGGGTCATTTTGAAGTTTTGGATCCGCAGGACTATGATCTCCCAGAAATCCCGGATACGTGACCGCTGCCAGGTATAAGGGGCTTGCCTTTCCATGATGGCGTGCATACCATGCCCTCGTCGCCTTCTATTAAACACTACCACGGCTATTGCTGTGGATGTGATTGAAATCACCGTGCCAACACTCCTCAGATCTTGGAGATTCGTCACCATGTTTAATTGTAATGACTATCGCAAGAGGAGAAAACCCAGATTTAATCACATGGCATCATTTAATGGAAACGCAGACCATTAGCATTTATTTTTTGTCGACATTCTTTAAATATCGCTTCTATTTTGCACAAAATTGCAATGCAAACCCAGCTAGTGTTCAGAGGGAAGCAGCTAATGTGTGCTCCGAGAAGCCTGCAGATGACTCCATAGACTAATACGATATCGATTTCCATAGGAAAATGTGTTACAAGCGTGTAAACTGTCTCTTTAGTTGAGAACCTACTTTCTCAATTAAACGCATAAAAGTCACCAAATCTCACAAAAATGGCACCGGTGGCAGCTTTACAGCAATTCATGTGAAGCAGTTGTGATGAGTAAGTTTGTGTGCATTAATTATTAAAACAATGATTCAATTAATCTTTTCCCCTCCAATACAGAGCGGCCGTCTTATGCCCCGCCCCCTGCTCCGGCCCCCACTACAGTAAGTGTTTCACAACATGCCAATCAATCATCCTATCAAAAGCCCCACCCCCTCCTCCCCTCCATCATCCCGACCTTAAAGCACACAGGAGTGTGTGAACAGGACTGTGGGACGGTGATGGAAATCTTCAATGGGGGTGGCGAGGAAATTTAAGCTCTATAGACATCATTTTGGAGAGAGAAAAAAATTCCATCTCCATGTTAGACAAATTGAGTTTTTTGTTTGTTTTTTTTTGCAGCATTTTTTTTTTTTTTTTTTTTTTTTAACCATCTCATCAAATATGCCTCTCCCACCCCCATAGTGTGTGTGGCTTTGCTACAAATGGATGTAGAACAAATGCCATTTTGTGCTGCTATCAAAGATTGCTGCTTTGTTTTTTTTTTGCATGTCTTAAGCAAATCATGAACAAGAACAAACACAAACCCAACTCAAAACAAACAAAAAAAAGCAAGATTTGTCCATTTTTTTTTTTTTTTTTTTTTTTTTGGTCCCTTCCTCCCTTGTTTGTTGTCATTTCTCATTCGTGTTTTGTCTCATTTGTCTCCATCAGCAAATGCCCACCACCCCTGGGTTTGTGGGGTACAACCCATACAGCCATCTGGCCTACAACAACTACAGGCTGGGAGGAAACCCCGGCGGAAACAACAGGGTAATGGTAGGATCCATGCTAAACAGAGGAACCCCGGATACTGCTAACGTTAACTCTAAACAAGCTAATCTTGCCTATGAGGCAGGATCTGTTTTTAATCGTTCGATTTACTTTCAAGAAAAAAAATAATAATTTATGGTTAGATTGTTTATGGCGCTAGTTGCTTCCATAAATCCGTTCATGTTTTTTCATGCTTCTGGAAATCGGTCTCTCTTTACCAGCATGCTTTGCAGGCTTCTCGTCGGAGAGATTGGTTTTCAAAAGCGCTCCACTTTCTCCTCTTTCATGTTGGTCATTTTCTCACGTCATTTATTTTGTTGCGAGTGCTGATGGCTAGATTTCAAACATTTCATGCAACAGTCGCTTATAGGCATGTGCCGATTATATAACCACAGTTTGATCACGGTTTGTGTAACGCAAGTTAATTATCAGGGGAAATGGATTATGGGATTGCGCTTAGACGATATCTGTCCTTGTGAACAGGACAGAATTGATCTGCTCACACAGACTTCTTTCTGTTGAGATATTACGTAGTCGCTAATCGTCACATGTCTAGCCGCTCGCTCTGCACCTAAAGACCCTGCACCCCAGTAGCTGTTTTGTTGTCCCTGCATGGGTGTGTTACAGAACATAGCCGGTGTAAGTAAGCCCACTTTTTTGTTGTGCTGCCTCTCAGAACGCCGTCACCATTTTCAGCCGTGCACTTGCTCTCCTTACTCATAGTGCTCCATTGCTGTGTTCCCGTCCCCCCAAGCCCCCCCCCCCCCAACCCAACAATCATACCTTTGCATCTCATGGCTAATTTCTAACTGAGTGATGTATGTTTTCTCTTCCTTTTTTCTCCTGGCAGAATTCCTCGGGGATTACGGTTCCCAAGCCACCCAAACCCCCCGATAAGCCTCTGATGCCCTACATGCGGTACAGCCGGAAGGTAAGCAGGAAGGTAAGACACCCACGGTGTCTGCTTTTACTGCTTATTTTTCACCACCCCTCCCGCTGGGAGATGGTACAGTTCATCATTGCTTCCCTGGATGACCTCAAACAGGAAGTGTGACGCTGAAGTGCTGTGAAAACTTAATTCATTCTCTCTCTCTCTCTCTCTCTTTCTCTGTGCGTGTGTGTTTGTAATGAAAGCTAGATTGATTTGTTAAAGTCGGATAGACCAAGTGAACTCTGACCCACCATGGATTTCTGAAAGCACATAGTGAGCGAGCTAACCCAGTGTCCATGCTAAGCACTCTGAATTGGACATCTGTGTTTTGTGTACTTGTGCATTTACCACCAGTCCTCTTCTTCTACAGGTTTGGGACCAGGTGAAAGCCTCCAACCCCGATTTGAAGCTATGGGAGATTGGGAAGATCATCGGGGGCATGTGGAGGGACCTCACTGACGAGGAAAAGCAGGATTACTTGAACGAGTATGAAGCTGAGAAGGTCAGTCACCCTACTTTTTTGTAAACTGGAAGTGTGTAGCGGGTGATGCTTCTCCCTGACATCTATTTATCTATTAGCGAATGAAGATCACTCGGCTGTGGTTCTCGGTTGAATTGGTAAATTCGTTAAAAATAAAAAAGTGGGGTAATGCTTGCTGAAGATGGCCAGCTTGCATGAGCATGAAGTTAAATAAGGCTGACTGCACAGTCTCCTAGCAGCACTTGTAAGCTTAACATGTGTCTGATCGCAGTCTCCGTCCGTTTGTCTGCAGATCGAATATAACGACTCCCTGAAGGCCTACCACAACTCCCCGGCGTACCTAGCATACGTGAATGCTAAGAACCGCGCCGAAGCGGCTCTGGAGGAGGAGAGCAGGCAGAGACAGTCTCGTCTGGATAAAGGAGAGCCTTACATGAGCATCCAGCCAGCTGAAGATCCCGATGGTGAGAATCGCACAACATATGGCACACTGCTGTGCTAAACAGTGTGTCAAAATAGCACGGTACCCGGCACTGTTTTTTCTTCTCCAGTTTATCCTATGCATAGTTCATGTGTCCGTGTGTGTGTGGCTAGATTATGACGACGGGTTCTCTATGAAGCACACAGCAGCAGCTCGATTCCATAGGAACCACCGGCTGATCAGTGATATCCTGAGCGAGGTGGTTGTGCCTGACGTCCGCTCAGTGGTCACTACGGCGCGCATGCAAGTGCTCAAACGCCAGGTCCAGTCCCTCATGGTGCACCAGGTACACAAACCCAAATCAGATTAATGCACTAGGCTTGAGTAGTAGTCCTTATTCACAAATGGTCACAGTATCTCCAGTAAGAAGTAAGGGAATTCCTTCAGTGTTACTGTGTGTGTTTATCCAGAGGAAACTGGAGGCAGAGCTGCTGCAGATTGAAGACAGGCATCAGGAGAAGAAGAGGCGGTTCCTCGAGTCCACCGATTCCTTCAACAACGAGCTCAAACGGGTAAGCGTTCCTGAATCACCTGGTTGTTTAACATCAATATGGGAAGGTATTTTATACACCATGACCCTATTGATTATAGAGGGCAATGCACTGTTCTTGGACTTCACAACGAGCAGTAGATGGCTCTCCTAGCAATGTATGCATTGGAGGTTGACAGATTAGTGGATTTTACCGATAACCGCTTAATCAGTCGAAACATAACACACAAAGTAAAATTCTTTTAAACAGTATTGATTGTACCATGAAAATATACTGTACTTTTACGAATGAATATACTGTACTTCTACGAATGAAATAAATATTAATATATATTAATTGTTAATAAATGGTAATGTAAATATAAGTTCCATAAAAATGGAACCACAAAGAAACACTAAGTAACAATTAAAAATAGAGATCTCCAAAATGAATCAAAGAAACACTTCAGGTAACACAACAAAATTTGTCAGTGATAGTTTTTGTCTCTAGAGGCTGCTCGCTGTATAACGGCTATAATGTCTGTATAATAATTGCATAATAACAGCAGACCCTTCTTAGCTGCTCCAGCAGCAGACGCAACTGGGAAAAATTGTCGGTTTGGATTTTTGCCAATAACCGATAGTTCTAACAATCAGTTATTGGTGCTGATTAATCGGTAAAACCAATCAATCAGTTGAACTCTATTATACATAATGCAGCACGTCCAGTTTATTGAATTAGGATGTGGTTTGAGACAGATACGCAGTGACTGGAGACATGGACAAATAGTGGTATTGGTGAAGGAGTGATGAACTAAATCGTTTAGTGAACATCACTCATTCTGTTCAGAAAGAAAGTAAGTATACATTGTCCTCCACTAATAGTGGCACCCTTGGTAAATATGAGCAAAGAAGGCTGTGAAAAATTCTTTGTTGAACGTTTTTTGTGGCAAAAGGTTGTTGAGGTTAACAAAATGGGAAGTGGCTATAAGAAAATAGCACAAGCATTGAAAATGGCCGTTTCCACCACCAGGACAATAATTCAGAAGTTCCAGTCAACTGGAAATGTTATGAATCAACCTAGAAATGGACATTTGTCTATATCGTCTCAATACACTGTAAAGAGGATGGTTCAAGTGTCCAAAAAATCTCCCAGGATCACAGCTGGAGAAATACAGGAGTTAGTTGCATCTTAGGGTCAGAAAGTCTCCAAAACTACAATCCGAAGTCACCTACATCACCACAAGTTGTTTGGAAGGGTTTCAAGAAAAAAGCCTCTACTCTTATCCAAAAACAAACTCAAGCATCTTCAGTTTGCCAGACACTACTGGAACTTCAAAGGGATCGGATTCTATGGTCAGATGAAACCAAAACAGAGCTTTTTGGTAATATAATAAACACCAGAGGTGGTTTTGGTGCACACAGAGAGGTAGCCATATGGAAAAGTACCTCATGCCCATGGTTGAATATGGTGGTGGATTTTTAATGTTTTGTGGCTGTTTTTCTGCCAGAGGACCTGGACATTTTGTTAGGATACATGGCATCATGGACTCCATGTCAACACCTATATTTAACAAAGGTGTGTATGTGTGTGTGTGTATATATATGTATATATATATATATATATATATATATATATATATATATATATATATATATATATATTTTGGATAAACCTCTGTTTTGTTGGCAATCGTTTGAGAGCTGAGTATCCATGAGAGCTGAGTATTTTTGTGAATTTTTTTTTTTAACAAAAGGTTAAACAATAGAGACAATTTTTCACAGCCGCCTTTGCTCATATTTACCAAGGGTGCCAATATTAGTGAAGGGCACAGTTTATGATTGAACAGTGTAGGGAATGGAGAGTAATGTACATTTTTGGATACAGTATTAGAATTCAGAATACTCACAAAAGAGAACTTGATCTTAGATTAGATTAGCCTTTGAGTTGATCACCCTGTATGTGTAGTTGTGCAGTCTGAAAGTGGAGGTGGACATGGAGAAGCTGGCAGCGGAGATGGCAGCGGCAGAAGAAGCCGCGAGACGGAGGGCGGAGGAGAGGGAAAGGGAGAGGGAGAAGGAGAGAGAGCGGGAGAAAGAGCGAGAGGCGGAGGCGGAGAAGACCGAGAGAGCACCGGAGGAGGATCAGCAGGGAGCAAGTGGACCAAACAGCAGCGAGCAGAACACCAGCAGTGACAGCAAGGAACAGGACAAACCAAGTCCAATGGAGACAGGTGAGGACAGAGACCAAAGTCACAAATGCCAAATTCAAGTGTTGCCTCCTTTTCCTACCTACAGCTGACAAAGCCAATTGCATTCATGATGTTTGCTCCACTGTAACGTGTCCTGCAGACGAGGCTCATGCTGATGTGTCTGAGGGCCAGCAGGAGTGTGAGGAGCGCCCAGTGGAGAAGCCAGAGCAAGCAGAGAGTGGGTTGGAGGAGGGGGCGAGCGACAGTAATCCTCCACTAGAGAGAGAAAACAGCACAGAGTCTGCACCGTCTGACACCGCGCCGGAAGAGAGAGCCCCTGCCGCCCCACAGTAACTGAGCAAACTCCACACTCCTGTGTGCGTACATCCTCTGAACCTTGACATACTGAGATATCAAAGGCTTTTAGAGGACACAGCCACTTTTTTTTTTTTGTTCGTTTGTTTTTTTTTTCTATTTTACCCCTTCATCCTACACCCCAGTGATACACCCCACCCAACTGTAACACATTCAGTGATTTATTTTGTGTGGGGGGGGGGGCTAATTAAAAGCGCCTGTCTAAGTTTTGCTATAATAAAACAGCTGGTATGTAGACCACCTTCTTCACACATTTCTGCATTAGGCCTACAGAACTTTAATTATGTATGACCTTTAGCATTCCAAGTTAAAAGGTAATATATAATTCAAGAGGAATGTGTGAACCAAACTAACAGTACCTTGGTTTTATTATTAGAACTTCATTAAGGAAAAGTAAATCTCCTTTTTTTTTTTTTTTTTTAAACCGTGCCAGGCTTTGTGAAGTCAATAATTTTTTTTTATTTTGTGCTTATGTTCACGTCCCTTAAAATTCAGAATTTTTCCTCTCAATTTGAAACCTTAATTAGCTGTAGACTGTGTTTAGGTAGTGTTTTGTTCCTCATTTTATTTTCCTAATATTCTTTCACTGAGCTGGTTACATATCTTGGCAGGATATTGCCATAAAGCGCAGGTGAAAGTCATCAATCTCACTAGGTTGTTAGCATACACATTCTCGTTAAATGCAGCCGTTTTGTACTGTTACTATGTATTACCCAATAAAGTGATTTATAATGTCTTAACTTCCTGTCTCTGGCATTATTATTTTTGGGCAACGTTTTCCAAATCACCAAATCTCAAACACCCTCCCTTCCCTAGAGGGTTCCTTCATGAGCACTAAAAAAACATGGTCTCCTGCAGTTTCATCTGAAACCTATGATTCCTATAGTCCATAAAGGTTCTACATAAATTCAGTTACACTCTAAATGCTGGACGGCCAAAATTACAGCCTGCATCTCTCCAGTAAAGTACACCCATTGATGAGGATTGAACTTTTAAAAAAAAAAAAAGAAAGAAATTGATCTGTTCAGTGATCTGGCCATATCTGAAGGAAAACAGCACCTGAACCAGCTTCACTGGCATGAACTGCAAGGTTAAAAGGTTTCTCAAAGCTTGGGGCAATCACAAATGTTCACTGACCAGCAAGGCTTTGACACTGTCATATGCCTTTGCGCTAGCTTCCCACTGAACCTTTCGGCTAAGATCATCAGTGTTGAATGTACATTAGCAAAATTATGACTGAAACCCTGTAATAACCAGCCGTTCCAAGAGATGTATGCAGCCAGTTATTAGTAGGCACTGGTAGGCCGCTACCATTTCCTCAGTGTGGCACACCTGCCCCTACTCGACAACTTTACCAAGATACACTCACCATCCACTTTACCAGGAACGCCTGTTTACTTGCTCATTCATACGATCATTTAATCAGCCAATCATGTGGCAGCTGTGTCATGCAAAAAATCATGCAGATACAGGTCAAGAGCTTCAGTTAACATTCACATCAAATGTCAGAATGGGGAGGAAAATGTGATCTCAATGATGTTGATAGTGGTGTATTTGTTAGTGCCAGACAGTCTGATTTCTTGGGATTTTCAGGAGCAACAGTCTGTAGAGTTTACACAGAATGGTGCAGGGGGAAAAATCAAGTGAGCAGTGGTTATGCAGGTATAAATGCCTTGTTAATGAGGGAGGTCAGAGGAGAATGGCCATACTGGTTCAAGCTGACAGAAAGGCTATGGTAACTCAACCACTCTTTACAACCCTGCCGAACAGAAAAGCATCTCCAACCACACGACACGTCCCACCTAGAGGTGGCTGGGCTACAACAGCACAAAACCACTCCGGGTTCCACTCCTCTCAGCCAAGAACAGGAATCTGAGGCTACAGTGGGTCTGTACACACTGAAACTACACAGTTGAATATTGGGGGGATAAAAATTATCCAGCTTCAATGAGTGAGCCAGATTAGGTAATATTCATAACTGCAGTCTATCTACAAACTAAGTTAACCGAGTACTCCTACATAAAGTCCATGAAGGAGCACAGATTTCATTGCAGAATAATTAAGCCTACACCATGGTATTACACAAATGCCAGATCATAAACTTGTTATACATAGAGCTGGCACTGCTTTGTTGAAATATTAGCAAAGAATGCACAGAACCACAAAGTAATGTACAAATGAGTAACGTAGGACCCTCAGTCCCTAAATCTGTAACCTAATGGGACTCATCATGGCAACCCAAATGCCAGTATTAGGATGGCAACGTACTGTATCTCTGTGATTGAGTGACAGTGCGTGTCAGCGGTGTGTGCAGAGCCTGCTTCCTGATGTTGTCCAGCAGGGGGCGGTGCATCAACAGGGGTGAACCGCACTGGATACCAGCGTAATCACACGGTCTGTACGTGTGTGTGCCTGTGAGTGGGAGGTTAATTTGTTGTGTCACACCAAAATGTATATTTTTATTTTTTAAATTTGCCCCATGTGTTGGATTATTGTCTGATTACAAAATACATACACATTTATCCAGAATCCATGGAGGAAGTAAACTTTTGCACTCAACTGTATCTCTATGTCTGTCTGTCTCTTGTATGTCTTAATCTTTTTTTCCTTCCATCTCTCACTCCTGACTTTCTCACTTCTGTTTCTGCAGTTAACTCTTTCTATCTTTCTTTGTCTCTGACTCTTTGGTACAGCTGTATCTCTGTGTCTCTTTCATAGATTTATAAAACAGCTTGTGGTCTCGTGAGCACTTCTACAACCTGCTTACACACATGCATGAGTTATTCTGTAAACACTAGTGCTTGAATGTGTGGTGGAGGTTTTATGCACCAAAATTACAGCGGGGAGATGCCGGATCTCAGACACAATACAGATAGAGATGCTGCTGCTTTGTAATTGTGCAGTGTGAGGCATAACCTGACTGTTGCTTCCTCCACACACACACGTTCAAGTGTGAACCAGAGGAAACACAAATTTGCTGAGCACCAACACCATGCTCAGTGCACACACACACACGGCATAAAAAACAATGCTGTAACTAAAGACAGCAGTATATCCACTCAACATCATTACCCAACTGGAAAGGATAATACGAGCATTTGGTTCTCGTAAAGGACAAATTCCTACGCAGAGTGATATATAGGAAACAGTGAAGATAGCATATAATATGACTTTCCTCATCTATGGTGCTTCAATTATTTGCCAAGCAATGTTTTTCCATATCAAATTTCATATAAATAAAAGTGATGCAGTACATGCACAAAGCATGCTGTGGCTGTCACTTTTCACCTTTTCAGAACGCAGTGAAGGCATCATTTGTATCTTTACTCATATAGTTCATTTTACATAAATGTGGTCAGTCAATGCACACTATAATCAGTATATTTATCCTTCTATTATAAATTTACTTCCCCATATGAGCAAAGAAGAGGCGACGGTGGCAAGGAAAAACTCCCTGAGATGATATGAGGAAGAAACCTTGAGAGGAACCAGACTCAAACAATGTATAGTGCAATTATAAATAATTCCTTTCTATAACTGTATACTACATGGTCAAAAAGTTTTGTTGAAGTTATCAACTGTTCACTGATGAAGACTTGAGTGCAAAACTGTTCATGGCAACTGTAGTCCTAAGCCATCGTAGCATCGTAACTGTTTATCAACTGCAGTCCAAAGCCATCTTCATGGTGTATAAGTGATACCATCCTCAGCACCCAAACAAACCAGTTCACCGCAACACTCTCTGCCTGTGAACCCTCTACTGTAGATCTGCTCCTTTACTTAAGAAAAATCTATTCACAAAACACTTGACTAAACAAATATGTTTTCAGCCTAGATATAAACACAGAGACTGAGTCCCAAGCACTAATTGGAAGGCTCTTTCACACCAAACTTTGACAATAAAACCATGTCTTTATTGATCTCGCTTTGTGCACAGGGGCATTGTCATGCTAGAACAGGTTGGGCCTCTCCACATATTATATGTTTTCCTCCTCTACCATTGATTCGTCCATCATTGCACAGAATTCTGCTATTAGGACACAGACTTGCTTGTGGTTGGCAAGACCCTAAGTAGAATCAGTTCCATGAATGGTGGTCACCTTATTGGCTGGCCCTGGTGCACTGATTGACTTTCCAAGATACATAGAAATTACTTCATTGACTGCTAGGCATTAGCTGTGCCCTGTGGTATTATTTAGACCAGACTGCAACCATCCAGTCTTCAGACTACCATTTTATCTGCCATGTGACAAAGACACAGGCCCTATTGTCCAAACACAGACTGGCTCATTGGGTGGTCAACATCACCTATAGCCTAGAGTCACTGGATATCAAACTCCTACTGTGACATACCACTCTACAAAAAACATCTGCTCATGCACATTATTTAGAGGTGTGCCGCTTCAGGAAGTCTATAATGCTACCTGGGTTTCACTGTCTACTTTTTCCAGATTCTTCGAAGTTAATTTTGTCGTCTCTGAGCACATTTAATGGTAGTCCTAAAGCGAGTCCTGTTCCTCATACATCATCCAGGTGTTTCACATGTTAGTTACTAGGGGTGAAATATAATACCAGTTACGAATGTGATTGAATTCAATTCAATTTCAATTTAATTTTATGTGTATAGCGTTTTTAACACTGGACATTATCTCAAAGCAGCTTCACAGAAACATGTAAAACACAGGATACAGATTTTAAGTGTGTGAATTTATCCCTAATGAGCAAGCCGGTGGCAAGGAAAAACTCTCTAAGATGATATGAGGAAGAATCCTTGAGAGGAACCAGACTCAGAAGGGAACCCATCCTCATCTGGGTAATTGGTTTTATGAACCTTGGATAATCGCCAGGGTTCCATATCATTTGGAAGAGCTACCAGCTTGGTGAGGAGGTTTCAGGCAGAGATCTCTACATGATGGTGGTATTTACTGAAAAAACACTGCATCATGTGTCACTACATGACTTGCACGGGCATGCATAATGAGGTATCCAGGTGTTTCACACTATCCCTGGAGGTTATCTGGAGGTTTCATAGTATTCACAGTATACAGTGTGGCCTGTAGGTGGCAGTGTATGTAAAAAAAACAACAAAAACAAAACAAAACTAAAAAAACAACTGATCAATCCATCAGTTGTGGCAGGGTAGTTAGTTTTAACCCGAAGCAGAAAGTGGAGGAGCTAGAAGAGGGAGTGACTCATATTCAGCACTTACTCATTCCTGCATATTGTGTGTATATGTGTGTGTGTAAGAGATAGAAAGATATAGAGAGAGAGAGAGAGAGAGAGAGATATTTCCAAGGTTTTCATATCTTTTCATATTCTTCCTTTATATAACATTTGAAACAATGCATTAGTGGTCCTGTTTTGGTTGACTGTGTGTGTGTGTGTGTGTGTGTGTGTGTGTGTGTGTGAGAGAGAGAGAGAGATTCTAATGAATGTATTATCTACCAGACGTCTGAGAAATTACATAATCAACTAAGTGTAACACAAAGAAATGTAGAGCCACAGTTAGGGGAGAAAGAGTGAAAGAGAAAGAAATGGATGAAAGAGATAGACAGACAGACAGATAGATAGATAGATAGATAGAACGTGACAGAAAAGGGGGGCGCATGGAGATAGATGAATGATAGCCGGATGGACAGAGAGAAAGACAGGTTAAGTGGGTCATAATGAAAAAGAGAAAGGATGAATGACAGAGACAGAGAGAGAGAGAGAGGAGTTTGTGGGGTAAAAGAGATCGCTCTTTTACGCTAAAAAACTCCTCTCTCTCATTCATCCTTTCTCTTTTTCATTATGACTCACTTAACCTGTCTTTCTCTCTGTCCATCCTGCTATCATTCATCTATCTCCATACTATCTCTAAACAAATAGAGATTGGAGAGAGAGAGAGAGAAAGAGAGAGAGAGAGAGAGAGAGAAGGTGTTTGTGGGGTAAAAGAGCGATAAAAAATAGAGATTGGAGAGAGAGAGAAAGAGAGGGAGAGAGAGAGAGAAGCAGAGAGAGTGAGAGAGAGAGAGATTGATAGATGCAGAGCGATAGATTGAGTGAACGAAAAGGGAGGGAGAAGAAAGAGTGAGACAGAGACAGAAAAAGCGAGAGAGTGACACAAATTGAGTGATGAGGGAGGAGTTTCGGCGCAAAAGTGTTCTGCCAGTTTGGGTGAGAAAGCGGCTCGTGCGGAGCGGAAACTGAAGCTGTGTCTCACACCCTCGTGCGCTTTCACACTCTGTTAACCGAGTCGCTCACTGTCGGGTCCAGCCCTGTTTCACACACACACACACACACACACACACACACACACACACACACTCTCTCTCTCGTTTATCGGAGTCGGTAGTGTGTTTGCTATAGTTTGTTTTCCCCTCCGGTTAACGGTTCGGCGGTGGTCAATGGCGGACGGCGCTCCGTGCAGCAGTGGCAGTGATGGCGAGGAGAAGGGCGCGCGCCTCCGCGGGTTCGCGCGACAGGGCGCGCTCCGCCAGAAGAACGTGCACGAGGTGAAGGACCACAAATTCATCCCGCGTTTCTTCAAGCAGCCCACGTTCTGCAGCCACTGTACCGACTTCATCTGGTGAGAAAACACACCAAAACTCGTCCAGGACACGCGCGTGAAATGTCGCGCTATTCTGCGATTAAAAAAACCCATAAAACCATAAATAAATGCTAAATACAGAACTAATTCATTTTTCATCCCTTCATCTTTACTTGCCACTTTATGTTAGTCAGGGTTGTGGTGGATGTCGGGAAAACTGGGCGCGAGGCGTAAATACACCATGGGTGGAACACCATAAAGTCATTTAATGAATTAATTACGCATTTTAAATAGCTAATAATGTTAAATGCAGGATAAATAGGCTACATTCAGTCTGCATGTTTGAAAAACCAAAAGTAGGCTATGTAACCTCAAATGTGCACGACTTATTAAGTGTGAATAAATGCACAAGTAGCATTTTGACTGTATGTACAAGTAGTATGTACTGTATCTGAAGCAGGCTATGAATAAAAGTACTTACAACGCTTTGAGTATGCACCTGGGTAAAATTATGAGGGTGCTCCGTCACTAAATTATGAATATAAATGTTAGAAGCATTTCTTAGGTATGAATAAAAGCACCTGGAATTGATTGAGTATGAACGCAAGTTCTGATTAATATCTGATTAATGCACAATTTCTATAATATAAAAGTACATGCATTTTGAACACACACTGTTTCTAAAGTATGACAAAGTCAGTATAGGCTAGTATTTTAAGTATGCACTTAATTACAGATAACATTTTGAGTGTACCATATCTAAAGATTTATTTATTTATTTATTTGAGTATAGTACAGCAGCTATGTAAATTGTTTCTAAAGTATGAATAAAGATGCATGTACTCTACTGAGAATGCACCATTTATAAAGTATGAATAATATAATTTACCGTGTTAAAAGTACATGTATTATTTTGGGGTGTGTATCCTTTTTAAAAGATTATAGATAAAAGGAAATGCAGCACTTTTAGTGTGCACTAAAATAAGAAAGAAAGAAAGTTTTGAGTATTTACTGTTTCTCTTTGTTCTAGGGGTTTCGGGAAACAAGGATTTCAGTGTCAAGGTAAGGCGCGAGTCTTCACTGGCCCAGCTTGGCTCCCTGTATACACTGCTGAGACACTAGCTGCGTTTACATGGACAACAATAATCCACTCTTAACCCGATTAAGACCATACTTTGATTAAGAAACTACCATGTAAACAGCAATTTTTACTTACCTTAATCTAATTAAGGTCATACTCGAATTAAGCTCTAATCAAATTAAGACTGGTGGAGTACTCCTGTTTTAGTCGCATTATGGACGTGTATTACAGACATGTAAACACCTTAATCACATTATGAACATCATGTGAGAGTTTTCACCACATTTTGTGACAGGACACGATCACACACGGTAGTTTTACGTTTTACGGCGAACAAGAGAGTTCGGCTGCGTCCTAAACCGCATACTTGCCTACTATAGGCCTGTAGTGGGGAAAAATACATGTATCTCGGCTACTATATAGACAGTAAGTACGCGGTTTGGGACACAGCCCACGGCTTCAAGCAGTTGTCTATTAGCACGTACAGCATGACAAATAATTAACTGCACTTAAAGCGTTCGTAAAAAAAATGAAATAAAAACACTCAAAACTGTATAGGGTACCATATTGAAGACGAACTGTATGTTGATGCGTGAAATTCTGGATGCGTGGGATGTTGGACGGCGTGGCGTGGTGACGTAATGACGCGGGCTGTTAATCGATCTATGTTCTACAACATGTAAAACAGGAACATGAAAGGAATATTCTAAAAGCGACTCATGTAAACACCTTAATCACATTATTATCTTAATCAGAGTAAGGTCAATAATTAGATTACTGCTGTCCATGTAAACGTAGTCAGTGACTGTGTTTAGATGAACACTCAAAATCTGATCATTATGTATTTTTTATAAAACTTCCTCCCATATCCCAGTAAACATTTCTCAACATTTCTGACTGCTGAATGAGAGAGTGTGGCGAATGCGAGTGCAGAGTAAATGTTTTTTGTGCCACAGTTAGAATATCATGCTATCTTTTTTTTAAACAAGGCAGACTGAGATGAGTGCACCAAAATCCATGCAAATGAGCCACAGTTTGGGGAAAAGATACATTAGATGAGGCTTCCTTGGCATTCAGGGAAACCCCAAGGATTAATATTCAAATGATCCCAAACGACAAACTGATCAATTTCATCGTGATAAGTCAAGGTCTCTTCTCCAAGCTTGCTGGACAGCACCAGAGGCCATCCACATATTTAAAATTAGAAAATCAATTTTGGATCCCAAGCATCTTGAAATGCTATGATAGAAAGGTCCATCCAAGACACCCCATAGACTACAGGTGGATGTAGAAGAAAAATGAAATTCTTGCTAAAGTACAATGTCATTAAACAATCTACCATTGTTGTGCCATATATCTGACCAAATATGGACCACTGAGGAAATGAGTAAGGGGCTTTAGTTAGGAGGAAAGAAAAAGGGAAAATGTGTATGCCTTGTTTGGATTTTTGTTTCCTCTACACACAGTATAAAAGACATTAAGGCACTCAGCCTGTGTTGGATGGTGTGCGGAATGTAGCAAATACTCTAAAGTAGTAATGGAAATTATGTTTCTTTTCAATAAGTTAAAGCAATTGGCTCACCAATAATGTTGTGTTCGAGGTGAAGTTGCAACCAGTAAAAACCATGGAAAACCTGAAATGTCAACTTGGGGTAGTTCTCTCAACTACCATTTCCTTCCTCGTTTACAGAATGACGTCAAATCAACATGGCTGCACCCAATGTGTACAGTGTAAAGTCCCCCTTCTCTACGTTTCAATTAGTTTATTATGGTATTGGCTTTATATCAGTTAATATACACACAGTACTTGTTTAAATCTATAATAATCAAGGTAATAATCAATCTTAGTGTCATCACTAACATTAGCCGGCTCGCTATCGTCTGCCCAGGTTGTTGCTAAGCTACTCGTTAGTGTCAGCTGGCTAACTTGTTATTGCTGTACTGCAATTTCGGTCCAAAAATTTGCATTCATTTTGAATTTCACAGTACCAGTCGGTACTCAGGACTGTAACTGTAAAAATGCGGTTAAAATAGCTTTTTATGAGCTTTACATGCTCTCACAGAGCAAACAAAAGAAATGCTTTCGTGAAGACGTCTTTATTTTTTGGGGGGGTTTTTTTCACTTAGTATATCTAACGTCCTGAGGTGGGAAATATCTTGCAAATGACCACTTACAAGGCACCACAATTGGTAGATGTTTAAAATCCAGCTAAACTTGTCAGTCTTTTCCCATTTATTGTTTAAACTGTTTGATGAGATTTTATTCTACCTTTCAGTTAGCAAAATAACATTATACTTTGCATCATATTTGTTATGGAGTGTAATATAATAACCGAAAAAACAGCATGACATTACACATTAGCATTCATAGACACACTAAATATCCCTGTACTAATTTTATTGCACCTGCTGTGTCTGCACTTAAACTTCAGTAGAGTCAAATTTGAGGCAAGATACACCATTCTCACTAGATCTGGCTGTTCATCATTGTGCCATAACATTTTTTTTTCCCCTGGATGCATTTTGATCATAATTGCTTCAGAGAATAGTGAATACAAAACAGTGACTAGATGGTCAAGAGATCCATTTGTCTTGTCTACATTTTAAATATCTAATAATATTTTAAAATACAGGGTGGCACATTGGTGCAGTGGGTAGCATTTCCACCTCCCAGCAGGTCCCTGGTTTGATCCTGAGCTTAGGTTACTGTCTGTGCAGAGTTTTGCATGTTCTCCCTGTGTCTGTGTGGGTTTCCTCTGTGTTCTCTGGTTTCCTTCCACCCCCAGAAATATGCCGGTACAACCTAAAAACAGTGGGTTAAAAACAACCCAAATTGGGTTATTTTTAGCCCAACAGCTGGGTAAACATTGGACACATTTTGGGTGTTACTAACCCATCAAGTTGGAATGTTAATTTTAACCCAGCAAATGGGTTGTTTAATTTTTACAAAAATGCTGGGTTCATTTTATTTCATAAATGGGTTAATATTTTCAGGGTTATTTTTTATCCTTTGAAAATGTCAAATATACCACATTATAAACAAATATGTCAACATGGTATTTTCTTTATTTATACACAAGAAGGTGTTCAGAACTGTATTGCTAGAGCTGTTAAAGTGGTGTTTATATGTAGACTTTGAAATAAATGACTCAAATAAGTCATAAGTTTAAGACAAAAATGTCAGACTCTGATCAAAGGAGATGTTTAAAACATCCACCAAAGAAACCTGAGTAACCAGCTTACCATCCAGTGGGCATTACAAACAAGTAAGCCAAAGCTAACAGTTAAAAAGTAAGCCAAAGCTAAGATAACGGTGCATTTAATGTCATGTAAACTGGACTGTTATCCCACATTTTTGTTTTTTCTTTTGTACAGTAATGGTTTTATGGTTAAATATATTGACACGAACCTTATTTCTCATTTCTCCAAATAAATCTAACAGTCTGTCCGTGTGAAAACTGCTACCTCCAACTGAGGCGAATTCAAACAGCCTACTCTGAGTTGATTTGACCCAAGGAGCTGGGCTGAGGTGTCAGGGAGCGGGAGGGGTGCATTGATTCAACTGTCAGTGAAAATTATCCAGCAGTTGGGTTACACAAAACTACCCAAGAACTACCCAAGACTGAGAAAATAACCCTATTAAATGACCCAAAAGTGTCAATCCAGCATTTGGGTAAAAAAAATAACCCAGCATTTTTTAGAGTGTAGGTAGATTACACTAAATTGCCTCCAAGTGTGAATGAGTGTAGAAATGGTACCCTGAGATGGATTAGCATTCGCAGGGTGTATTCCCGCCTTGTGCCGAGAGTTCGTGGGATAGGCTCTGGAGCCACCACGACCTGGTCGATTCATCCAACAACTGGGAATGGTCCAGATGGGAATAGACCAGATTCTCGTCTGTATGCCTCCGTGAAACTGTGGTATTAGGATCAAGCCAAGTTAAAACTAGACATGACATGTATAACATATATAAAAACACGGTTCATATTTGAAACCCATGTGGCTGTTTCCCATACTGTAAAACTTAAAATAATCTTGTGAAACCTATCCCCGTAGCCCTTTAGGTAGTGAAAACAGAGTGAAAGCAGAGTCATATTAGAAAATCCATTTGTTCCTAACACATGGGATATGAGATGAGAGTGTAGATGAGACTAATGAAGCATTAAGTGGGATTTGGTCCAGTTGTTTCTGTAACCAGATAAATAACTAGAATCTGAATATCCAGAAACTGTGGAATGCGTCTTAATAGACTAACCCTCTACTGCATGAATTATTACATTTACATCAAAAAATGTTTTTTTATGGATTTTTATGACTTGAATTAGTTGAAGTAGTTGGTAAATTATTGCCTTATGGCAACAGTGTGCAATGGTGGAAGTATCATATAGTCTAAAATAACAATAAAATGCAGAGTTTTTTTGTCACTTAGTAAGCATGTAAAAGTTCTATTTTCTAGAAAGGAATTACAGTTGTAAAAAGTTTGTGGATGAATTTACTCACTCAAAATACATACAAAAATTAGTTTTGGGTGAAGTATCTTTTGAATTATTTCACTTGTATTCTTAATTCTTTCTCTTGAAGCAAAAAAAAATTAATGAAATAAAATTTAGAAAATAAGGTGTGAAATTACAAAATGTCTGAAATTACAACAGTTTTTCTTACTTTCAATGTGAAAAAATGTAAATATACTATTAAAGAAGCCTAGTCTAGGCCTGTTACAATCCATGAATGCACATACTACTGTTCCATTATCATCCATGTGGTCATTATCATCCAAATGGCAACATTTACATTTTACCGTTTAACAAAAATACTTAAAATATATAAACTTGTTTAAATGACAAAAAAATAAATGGTAACTTATCTCAGATATTTTTACAATTTTTTCCTTTAAGTAGTTTTGCCTAAATATTGAGAGCACTCTGAGGATGACCTTCACGCCGTGTGATTGCAGAAAAGGAAGTGCAAACAGCACTTCCTGGTCATCTGACATGGCATTTTTTTTTCTTATGTCAAAGTTAAATACCCAACCCCACCCCACCCCCCCACCCCACCCCACTTTTGCAGTTACAGTGCCCTCCACTAATATTGGCCCCCTTGGTAAATATGAGCAAAGAAAGCAGAAAAATTGTCTTTATTGTTGAACCTTTTGATCTTTTGTTAAAAAAAATTCACAAACATACTCTGCTATCATGAATATCAAACAATTGCAAACAAAACACAGGTTTATCAAAAAAAAAAATCTTTGTTAAATATAGGTGTGCAACAATTATTGGCACCCTTTTAATCAATAATTTGTGCTACCTCCCATTGCTAACAGCTCTGACTCTTCTATAATGCCTCATGAGGTTGGAGAATACATGGCAAGGTTTCTGAGACCATTCCTCCATACAGAATCTCTCCAGATCCTTCAAATTACGAGGTCCACGCTGGTAGGCTCTCCTCTTCAATTCACTCCACAGGTTTTATATGGGGTTCAAGTCAGTGGACTGACTTTGCCATGGCAGGACCTTGATTTTGTGGTCAGTAAACCATTTTTGTGATGATTTTGATGTATGTTTTGGATCATTGTCCGGCTGGAAGATCCAACCACTGCCCATTTTAAGCTTTCTGGTTGTGGCACTCAAGTTTTCATTTATGTTGATATCTGATAGAGTCCATGATGCCCTGTATCCTAACAAAATGTCCAGGTCCTCTGGCAGGAAAACAGCCCCAAAACATTAAAGAGCCACCACCATATTTAACTGTGAGCATGAGGTACTTTTCCATATGGCTACATATCTGTGTGTGCCAAAACCACCTCTGGTGTTTATTGCAAAATTCTCTATTTTGGTTTCATCTGACCATAGAACCAAATGTGTCCCAAATGCCCAAATTTTAAACACAAAGACCCCAAGGACTCACAAATTACTGTGCCAAAATTCCACACTTTGTCCAAATGTCTCTCCTTCCCTCATTCATTTTCTTCTTTCATCCCTCTATTAATTTAAGCACTTTCAATTGCTGAAACTCACACTGCTCAATCTGTCTTGCTCTGTCCAACATCTAACCTAACAGTGACTCAAGTATTAATACAAGTATTAATAATGGCCAGACTGGTCTGAGCTGAAAGGAAGTCTACAGTTACTAAAATAACCACTCTTTAGAACTGGGGTGAACAGAAAAATATTTCAGAATGTACATCATATTGAGGTGGCTGCACTATAACAGCAGAAGATCACTTCGGTTCCACTTCTGTCAGCCAAGAACAGGAATCTTAAGCTATAGTAGGAACAAGCTCACCAAAATTTGACAACTGAAGATTGGAAAAAGGCCATGAGATTTTCAAAGCTTCAACTGTCCAGTTTAGGTATACATATACTATAATAACTGTATAAAGACACACTCACTGATCACTTTATTTGGAATACTACATATGATATACTTTGTATTTTTATGCAGTTGAAGTCATAAGTTTACAGTTGCCTTGCAGAAGCTCTTACTGTAATGTGTTGCCTTCTTGAGCATCAGTGAATGTTCGTACCTTTTGTAATAGTTGTGTACTAATCCCTCAGTTGTCCTCAGTGTGAAAAGATGGATCTTAAAATCATATAGACACTGTTGGAAAGGGGTCAAATATGCAGAAGATGCTGGAAAAGCAAAGAATGTGCAGGACCTGGAAGATTTCTCTGAAGAACAGTGGGCAGTTTAACTGCTCAGGACAAACAAGGAACTCATGAACAACTATCACAAAACATAAAAACAGTTGTTGATTTTCCAGGTAACAACACACAGTATTAATGTCACAAAAAGGAGGCACAGACAGAAGCAAGTGCAGGTATGGCAGTTTAATGAAACAAGAAGTCCAAAGCAGTCCATGGCGGCCATGTTTGTAGGCTGCAGTGCAGGATGGGAAATGTAGTCACTGGTTTGCTGTGATATGACAGAACCCCCTGGCGTGGGAGTCCGCCTCGTCGACCTCAGTCAGGAACGTGTCTTTGTTAGGCCGCCTCTTCGACCTTGGACAGGAACGTGTCTCTGTTAGGCCACCTCTTCGAACTCGGACAGGAACTTGACTTTATGTTGGAGCTCTGGAGATGAGACAACCTCATGGGTCTTGTGCTGGAGCTCTGGGGAGGAGGTCACCACGTTGACCTCCAACTGGGGCTTTGGGGAGGAGGTCACCACGTTGACCTCCAACTGGGGCTTTGGGGAGGAGGTCACCACGTTGACCTCCAACAGGAGTTCAGCAGATGAGACCACCTTGTGGGTCTCAGATTGGAGCTCTGGAGGAGAGGTCGCCACGTTGACCTCCGGCCTGAGCTCGGCCGGTGAGACCACCTCGTGGGTCTCAGGTTGGAGCTCAGGAGAGGAGGTCGCCATGTTGATCTCCAACTGGAGCTCTGGGGATGAGGTTGTCTTGTAGTAGGTGGTGAACGGCCTTGCAGGTTCATTCATGAGACTGGCCCTCCCCAAAAACACATCCAGGTTGGGGGTGTACTCTGGACTCCCAAACTCCTTTATCAATAGTCCCACAAACTGAGTTACTTTGTGAAGACCCGTGGATTCTGTACGGGCCACTGGCGGGCTTGGCCAACGAGCCAGGAGGGTACGGACCCCAGCCACTGCCTCTGGTCAGGCTTGGGGTGCACCAGGCTCAAAAAATGTAATTGGCAGTCGAAAAGAAAATACTCAGGGTAGCCAAAAAATCCACCGTATGGCTCTGGGGATCCATGGCAACTCATCGAGAAAGCTTGATAGAGTTGAGTCTTCGGAGGGTGTTCCTTACTACCTTGGCATGATGTCTCTTACGCTTTCCTGCTGATTCCAATTTATAGGCGAAGTATTCTTTCACGTAAAGGAGGTGCAGACAGAAGCAAGTGCAGGTATGGCAGTTTAATGAAACAACAACAAGTCCAAAGGATCAGGCAAAAATCAATAAACAGAGACAGGCAGAGGTCAGGCGAACAGGCGAACAGTCCAAACAAGGCAAGGCAAAAGGACGAGGTCAAGAACAAGAACAAGAACAAGAACAAGGTCAATCCCAGAACAAACAAACACGGTATCCAGGCTTGGTAATGACAGAGACCAGGCAACTGAGCGTTTACTTCACAAAGATTGAATGCATAGAAAGGTGTGCATGATTAGAATGAAGGAGAGTGTTCTGGGAATTGCCGTCCATGGCGGCCATGTTTGTAGGCTGCAGTGCAGGATGGGAAATGTAGTCACTGGTTTGCTGTGATATGACAATTAAGAATAAAACTTTTGAACTGGTTAATTTGTGTAAATTCAGCTATTATAGTGTCTTGTGGACTATATGTAAACATCTGTAATGTGAAATAGCTTATTCAGGGCAGCAGTAAATAAAAAAACAAAATGCAATTTTTATGATCGCTCTTACTTAAAAAATTATTAACATTTTGCAGATTCTGAAAGGCGTATGTAAATTTATAACCTCAACTGTATATGTGGTCACTTGTTTATGTAATGAACCTTACATTAAATTGATTTCTGCAACACCGCTGTAAGCGAGTAATTTAGAATTAATAGTAACCTTAAAAACCTGTGGCCGATGTAGTGCACTCTGTTTGATCTGCTGCATTTGATGCAGGGTGCGACAGGAGGCCGGAGGATTAAAAGAAGGTTAGGAGGGCAGGAGAATTGGGACGCAGCCGGTCTGCGTTCTCCTGTGGGGATTTTCCTACACTCAGTTAGTTCACTTTAATAAAATAGGACGGCTCTCAGCATCTCTCGCGTCTCCGCACAGTGTGGACCAGATTGAT
This sequence comes from Ictalurus furcatus, assembly GCF_023375685.1. NCBI lineage: Eukaryota > Metazoa > Chordata > Actinopteri > Siluriformes > Ictaluridae > Ictalurus > Ictalurus furcatus. The sequence goes on from NC_071256.1 coordinate 11,900,815, forward strand.
GCTGGATGAGGTTACATGTTTCTCATGAATGTAGCAATGTAAAGACTTGGGTCATAACAGATTATATGTAGATAAAATAAACTGATTCTAAAAAAAATTACCTGCCAAGCTGCTCCTTACTGACATCATAGATACTGTTCTATTTGCTGAAACCACCCATATGGTTACCTATGCTGCTTTACACATACTGTGTAGAATATATTTCTAATGATCATAGAAATGAGGTAATGTTGTTTCACCAAAACTAGCTTAATCCTAACTTGATAGTATGGCGTTTTCACACTTGGTCCATTGTAGCATTCCAAATGGTCTCAGATTGATGAATCAGCTTTTGAAATCAGAAATTAACCAAAGCAACTCACAAGCAAGCTATACTCCACCCCTAGAGATTTTGTGGCCTACTTAACATGTCTTGTGAAAACATAGTGATTGATGTTTTCTTAATGGCTTGAAACCTGCTGTCCATATGTAAGTTCAGACAATATCCAAGTAAAAACAATAGTCTAATGGATGCCCAAGGGGTTGTAAGGTCCCAGGACAAAGTAAGCAGTGTTACTGTATATTGATACTTCAATATGTATGTTTGTATACATGCGAATCACAAGCAGGCCTGTGGCATGAAGTACGAGTTGGTTTTGATGCTTCTTCAACAAAATTCCTTCTCCTCATTGCTTTTTTTTTCTAGACCCTTCTGCATTTTAATTCCTTTTGTTCTCTCGCTCTCTCAGCCAAAATGATAACATCACATAAAGTTACCACCTTGAATTACATTATATATAATTTTCTGTAGACCTGTAGATCTTCTAAAGAGGCTGTGGTGTGAACAAATAGTCTGAGGGCTCAAGAATGGAAAAGGTCCAGATAGTCCCCTTTTGATTCCACTTATATACACTTTCATTAGTGTAACGAATGCTGTAATGAACATGTTTTAAGCTGTAGTTCTTTCACATTTTTATATAATAGCTCATGGCAGAAACTAATCCAAACACTTTCTAAAAATATCACTTAAGCCATATTTGTGGGATTTTGCACCTGTTATTAAAAAAAGAACATTTCATATCCTGATGATTAAAAATAAACTTGTTTTTCTGCAAACCCAGATATTTGTGCCACTCCTGGGTATATGGCATTATTGTTTCATGATATTGTGGCATATGTTAACATAAAGTGAGGCTTTATCACAGCTGTAGCTGTCTTGATAATGATCAGTTTGAGTAGCCTGTGGGATTGCTTTTTTCCTTCTAATGAGCTAGGGTAAATATGTTTTCTAATCAGTTACATTTTAACAGACATCCAAAGTCTCTGTCATTGGTGTGGATTTAAATGCTGGTTAAAATGGAAGAGTATTTTTTTTCAGTGTAGATGAACATAAGTAGAAGGGGTTTACGAGGATCATAGTTAACTTTTTAAACTTGTGTTGCAGAAGGTGTTGGTCTATTGGTGAAAGTCTGGGTGTATTGGTGAAGGTGTTAGTCTATTGGTGAAAGTCTGGGTGTATTAGTGAAGGTATTAGTCTATTGGTGAATGTCTGGGTGTATTGGTGAAGATGTTGGTCTATTGGTGAATGTCTGGGTGTATTGATGAAGGTGTTAGTCTATTGGTGAAAGTCTGGGTGTATTGGGGAAGGTGTTGGTCTATTGCTGAAAGTCTGGGTGTATTGGTGAAGGTGTTAGTCTATTGGTGAAAGTCTGGGTGTATTGGTGAAGGTGTTAGTCTATTGGTGAAAGTCTGGGTGTATTGGTGAAGGTGTTAGTCTATTGGTGAAAGTCTGGGTGTATTGGTGAAGGTGTTAGTCTATTGGTGTATGTGGCAGTCTATAGGTGAAGGTGTTGGTCTATTGCTCAAGGTGTTAGTCTGTTGGTGAAGGTGTTAGTCTACTAGTGAAGGTGTTGGTCTGTTGGTGAAGGTGTTAGTCTATTGGTGAAGGTGTTGGTCTATTGGTGAAGGTGGGGTGTAGGTGTAACTATGTTGATGAACGTGTGGGTGTGTTGGGGAAGGTGTAGGTGTAGCTGTGTTGAAGAAGGTGTGGGTGTATTGGTGAAGGTGTGGGTGTATTTGTATGGGTGTTGGTCTATTGATGAAGGTGTAGATGTAGGTGTAGTATGTTGATGAATGTGTGGGTGTATTGTTGAAGATGTTAGTCTATTGGTGAAGGTGTGCGTGTATTGCTGAAGGTGTAGATGTAGCTGTGTTGAAGAAAGTGTGGGTGTATTGGTGGTAGTGTAGCTGGGGTAAAGAAGGTGTGGGTGTACTGTAAAGGTGTTGGTCTATTGGCGAAGGTATAGGTATAACTGCGTTGCTGAAGGTATGGATGTGTTGGTGAAGGTGTGGGTGTGTTGAAGGTGTAGGTGTAGCTGTGTTGAAGATGGTGTGGGTATATTGGTGAAGGTGTAGGTGTGTTAGTGAGGGTGTGGACATGTTGGTGAAGGTGTATGTGTGCTAATGAAGGTGTGGTTGTTTCAGTCAAGGTGTGCACTATGTTCAACTCATAAAGCACCTCAGTTACTCAGTTGCTAAGTAACAAGATATATGGAGTGATGGGCACTTTCACTATTGCTCTCACTCTTTCCCTGCCTGTCTTTCTGTCTCTCTCTATTTCTATTAATCTTGCTTTCTCTGTTTCAACACACCCACACATTCATCAGCACAGTCTCCCTATCTCTCTCCTTCTTCATCACTCTCTCTTTAGCTGTCTGTCATTCTCTCTATTTGTCCGGCTCTGTCCTTGTCTGTCTGTCATCTTTCCAGTTTATCTCTCTCTCAGAGTGAGACGGAGCTCTCTGTGTTTCAATGTGCATGGTGATCACTGTTCTGGATTTGGCTTCTACCCTCAGGACACACACACACACACACACACACACACACACACACATGCGCACACACACACACACACACACACACAGACTCTTAATAAAGACAGCGTAACAAAATATTATGTGTATTTTAAGCGTATTAGTGGATTTTATTATTATTTAATATAGGTTTAATATTACTATCAATACACACACACAGTTTTCATTAGCGACTGTAACATCATGAGAAGCAGAAAGTAAAAACAGGCAGGAAGAGAGAAAAGGAGAGAGAGAGAGAGAATGAGAGAGAAACACAGACTGAAAGAGTAAGTCCAGTAAAGTGTGTTCTTCTGTGTGTCCAACTCTGTCTCTCTCTCTCTCTCTTCCGTCTGCACTTATTTTATTTGCCATATTTCTTTTCTATTTTTGTCTCTTAGTCTTGTTCACTATTCCATTTTCTGTCTCTTTTGCTTGCTTTTTTGTTTCTCTGCTCTTTCACACCTCCCTGAGTCCTGCACTGTATGTGTGTTTGTGTGTGTATATATATATATATATATATATATATATATATATATATATATATATATATATATGTGTGTGTGTGTGTGTCTGTGTGTGTGTTTGTGATTGTGTATACTTGTTGTTTGTGAGTGTGTGTGTGGGTGGTCAGGTATGGCTAAGGGTCGTGGAGAGAAAAAGCTTCATCTTATTGCTGCTGTAGAGCTGCTACACACACACACACACACACACACACACACACACACACACAGGAGAATTTCACCTACGGCATCAATGCTTCTGGTAGTTTCCATACAGGCTGCAACTCTGACATTCACCGTACATAATTTATACAGTGCATACTGTATAAAGAGACAGACACAGACAGAACAAGAGATGAAAGACAGGCAGGAATAGAAAGAGAGAGGAAAACAGCGAGACAGGGACAAGATGGAGAGATGCATAATGCGCATATATTGTGCACATGTATATAAGAACACAAATAAATATTGTACAAAAATAGGACAAATAATAAACTTCATACCACGTTGCTGTTGAACTCTCAATTCAATTCAATTCAATTTTATTTGTATAGCGCTTTTTACAATAGACATTGTCTCAAAGCAGCTTTACAGAAATATCAACATGGTATACAGATATTAAAGGTGTGAATTTATCCCAACTGAGCAAGCCACTGAGTGGCGACGGTGGCAAGGAAAAACTCCCTAAGATGTTTTAAGAGGAAGAAACCTTGAGAGGAACCCGACTCAGAAGGGAACCCATCCTCATCTGGGTAACAACAGTTAGTGTGAAAAAGTTCATTATGGATTTATATGAAGTCTGTATGGCCTTAGGAGCAGATTGAACTCTCGGTTCTGATTTGTCAGAAGTTGTTGATTAGTTTTCTATAACAGCTCTGACAATCATTCAAATGATAGGTAATAATGATAGATAAATACCCTGGTTGTAATACATGATTGTTTCTATAGTAACAACTCATTCACAGGGACTTGAATGGTGGAATCGACATAATTCTAATTATAAACTGATTTATGAAATGTGTTATTATTTAGGAAAGAAAAACATAGGTATAATTGTTGATATGGTGATATTTTCAGTTTATTTAACATTTATGGAAGGAGGCTACAGAGTTTTCGCTAATTTGTCTTATGAACATTCCACAACATTAAATGTCATGTAACTATGACAATGAATGATGTCATTTATAGATAATACATAATAATATATTAGAATTGTAATTGCTGGCAAACTGCTATTATAAAGAGTTATAAAACACTCGGGGACGTGCTGTTATAGGAACATAATCACACCCCCACGCCGCTGAGTATTTTCTTACAAAATGTCATGTTTTAATTCCTTAACGTATACTATGGTCAAAACGTAAGAATGTGGTTCTTTTTCACGTCTGTCATATTAGTGTGTTTGAGATTGGAATCAGTGCACTGGTCTCAATATTCACGAAGATGACATGGGCTGCGTCCGAAATCACATACTCTGACAGTACGTACTGCATTCGATGCAGTACCTACTGCACGACCGTTGAAACACTACGTACTAGGGCTGCACGATTATGGCCAAAATGATAATCCCAATTATTTTGATCAATATTGAGATCTCGATTATTTATCACGATTATTAATTGATTTTAGTGACAACATATTTTTATTACACTTTCACATTTATTAAGTTTTCTCATGCCACAATATAACACACAAGTAGGCATGAGAAAACTTGAGCTGGTCAATTATGACAGAATTTAGGAACATACTGTGAGCCATGACAAATTAATTTACCTTCTGATAAACTAAATTGAATATTTTCAGTTAATTTTACAGACTGTATGCAAAAAACATCCGTTAACCTGTTCCACCTTGTAAACAAATACAATAAACATCAATGTTCAGCCTTTGAAGTCTGCTCCTCTTAAATATATTTAAACCTACGATATTAGATATTTTCCACTGTCATGGTTCTGGGCTTGAGTCAGTTCTCGATCCGCTCTGTGTATATTGTGTATATATCTGAATAATCTCATATAGGATGTGATTGGGTGAGTTCATTTACCCGTCAGATGCAAAGCGCTTTAGTTTAATGGTGTTCATTATTCTCCGATCAGGATTTTTACAGCCGATACCGATCCAGATACCCATCTTTTTTTGTTTTAACTTTAATCAGGAGGTCTATCATAAACAGTTAAATGTAAGCTCTCTGCTCATGGTCACTGTTAATTGAGTTAAAATAATAGTAATGAGATACTGTTGGTTAATTGATGAATAACAAGCATAAAATATTTATTTTTAAATATCTTAAAAACAATAGAGAGTCCTAATTAAAAGTAGACTAACACAAAAATGACCCATATTAGGAAATTGAGGGAACCATGAATGCCAACATGTACTGTGACATACTGAAGCAGAGCATGATCAGTATGCAGTATTCCAGCATGATAACGACCCCAAACACACCTCCAAGACAACCACTGCCTTCTCTAAAGAAGCTGAGGGTGAAGGTGATGGACTGGCCCATCATGTCTCCAGACCTAAACGCTATTGAGCATCTGTGGGGCATCCTCAAACGGAAGGTGGAGGAGCACAAGTTCTCTAACATCCACCAGCTCCGTGATGTTGTAATGGAGTAGTGGAAGAGGACTCCAGTGGCAACCTGTGAAGATCTGGTGAACTCTATACCCTAGAGGGTTAAGGCAGTGCTGGAAAATAATGGTGGCCACACAAAATATTGACACTTTGGGCCCAATTTGGACATTTTCACTTAGGGGTGTACTCACTTTTGTTGCCAACGGTTTGGACATTAATGGCTTTGTGTTGAGTTATTTTGAGGGGACAGAAAATTTACACTGTTACACAAACTGTACACTCACTACTTTACATTGTAGCAAAGGGTAATTTCTTCAGTATTGTCACATGAAAAGATATAATCAAATATTTACAAAAATGTGAGGGGTGTACTCACTTTTGTGAGATACTGTAGCTTACTAAGCTTAATGTCAAATTGATATTAAATGCAACCCATAGTAATTAAACATCATTTCATTTCTCATTTTATTTATATTTAATGAAGGTATTATAATATCTATTTTTTTATGTTAAATGATTTATTTATAACTAAGCACATTTTCTGTCTTTACATTTTGGTAGTTTTATTTTTGTTTGTTTATCAGTTTTAGATCGGTTCCCCAGTACAGTGTCCATGTCTGCTGATAATATTGTGTTTTGGGATTAAATCAAAACATGAAAACTGGAGTTGACTTTTCTAGTAATATATGGCAACCGTGAGTTTAAATGAAGTGAATTAGAGTTAGTGAAGGGAGAGCTGCAGTGTACTGTATGTTTACAGACTGAACAGTTGCTACTCTTGATTATGATTGGTGAGGAATTTTTTAATAAAGAAGTTTGAATTAAACCCACCTTGTAGCGTTAGCATTATTAGTAATTTACTCCGCCCGAAGCCGCTGTGTCTACACGAGCAGGTGAAAGTTCAGGTCATTTTGCGGGATCAATAAAAGATGGCGGTTTGTGAGATCGGGAAGTTGAAGCAGATGATGTACAGTGTTATTTGTCATCATAATGGCTTCTTTGCAGTATTTCCACACTTGTTCGGTTGACTGAGGTGATGAAAAGCAGTGTGAAAGTAACTGTTGCGCGGTGTAGATGCATTTTGGAGTTGTAGTTTTTATCCCGATTGTATTAATCAACTCCGAATAAATATTTATTCACAGTCGCACAAAATACTTTTCAGTCACAAACGCGAGTGAAATGGTATGCACTGTAGAGCCCTGAGTTTATCTGCAAAGTTTTTTCCCCTTTGGCGTGATGAGGTTTAATGTCCCCGACAACCTCTGTAGTGCCATTTAGCATCATGTTAATGTCATGATTTCTCCTCGCGCAAAGTGCTGGAGCTCGAAGCGAAGCTGGCCGCTCGAGGGCTAAAATGCTACCTCTGTTTCCGGGTTTTGGCATTACAAAATGACGTCATCCCTGCGCCACTCTGTGGTGATTGGCTGTAAGTGTAGGAAGCGCTTAATTTGATCTGCAGCGGAGTTTTCTATTATCGTAGGACGAACTTTAAACGTTAATATCGCAGTCGATCATGTTCATTTAATTGTGGGAAGTCAAAATCGTAATCGCGATCGATATCCGATTAATTGTGCAGCCCTACTACGTACTAATAACTACGCATTTGTAGTATGAGTACAATTCTGGACATACTACATCTTCCATGTTGGCATTGTCATGTGACCTTCAACGTCATCAATCACAGGCACTAAGGGCAAAATGCACATCAGGAAAGTAAACTGAATTAATCATTTAATGTGTGGTTAACAGACTGAGGTAAATTCGTTGCCATTAGCTTGGCCGGCTAAGACATGATGGAGATCAAAAAAAGGTTTCAAATGCTGTTTAAACCTTCAGCAAGTTAACAGTTGATTCAGGTATTGTTAAACAAGTCCTGTTCAATAAATGATTAATACTTAAAAAGAGCCGACGCATTGTCTTACGCCATTTTTTTTTCTGAGCTCGTCCGCACCAGCCCCATTGCATTATGGGAATTTTTGACACGCATAGTGTCCATCAGTTGCATACTGCAAAATCTCACCGGAAGCAGTACACCATCCGGGTATTTCTCGCCTACTGTTTCTCGCCTACTGAGAATTCGGACAGACTTCCCCTCTGGAGTACTGCTTTTCGCCTACTGTGTAGTAGGTTAGTACACGATTTCGGACGCAGCCATGGTCTCTGTGCCTGTCAGTTCCTGTAAAGAGGGCATGGCCTCCGACTTCTCCGACTTATCAGCTTATTGATTACATAAGTAGAATATTCTGCTTTGCATCTAATGTCTCACACAGTTGAAAAAGTTCATGTTAGTGTGCAGTGTACAAGCGTAGGACACCTGAAGTGTGCTTAGCTGTAGGCAGTGCTAAAGCGCAGTGTATGAGTGTATGTGTGAGTGTGCATGCGTGCATGGGTGTGAATTCAGAACAGCTGTGTATTGGTGCTGACTCTCTGACCCCTCTCTCTGCTCAGTGCGTATTCTGCTATATTTATTCGCACTGCGTAGGCAGCCTCTCCTTACTTGCATAACGACCATTACCACCGGCATTAAAGGGCAAAATCAAACAGCACTCATTTTTCTATTCTCTCTCGCTCTCTGAGAACAAATGACTCTCAACATCACATCTCACACATTACACTCGTCTCACTCTCTGTTACATCTAGTAACATCACCGGGCTCTGTGTTCTCATTCACCATGCTCACGCTGTTGTTAGTCACAATAGTCAGTGGTTTCACTCATCTTGCTCAGTGTTCTGTCAGTCACTGTACTCAGCATTCTATCTGTCCCTGTGCTTAGTGTTCTGTCACTCACTGTGCTTAGTGTTCTGTCAGTCACTGTGCTTAGTGTTCTCTTAGTCACTGTGCTTAGTGTTCTCTCAGTCACTGTGCTTAGTTTTCTCTTAGCCACTGTGCTTAGTGTTCTCTCAGTCCCTGTGCTTAGTGTTCTATCGGTCACTGTGCTTAGTGATCTATCAGTCACTGTGCTTAGTGTTTTCTTAGTCACTGTGCTTAGTGTTCCATGTCACTGTATTCAGCGTTCAGTCACTGTGCTTAGTGTGCTCAGAATAACAAAAAAGGGTCAAAAACAAGAAACACGGAACCAGAAAATAAAGCACTAGGGAATCATGGCTTTGACTTAAATACATGACTACATGATAAGACTTCACATGGAACAGAGGACACAACAGGGTATAAATATACAATCTAACCAGGGGCTAGTATAAAACATGTGAACACAATGAGTAACAGACCAATCACATGACAGAGGCAGGGGCAGGACCAAAACCAAAACAATGGCACATGGCAAAACAAACAAAAGCACATGACAATTGTCAGTATGAGAACTGCAATGCAATACATGCATTGCAAGCTGATTGCTGAACTGTATGTTATATACAGTTCAGCAGTCAGCCTCACTTTAGCTAGCTTGATTGAAAACCTGGCTAGCTACATGACATGAGAAAGCTATTGTTTCTATTCTAAGAAAAGCTATTGTTTATAATCTAAGACAACATTTTGCACAGCACTATGTTTAGGTAGCCGACCAGTAGCAACTGCCGATGTGTATCTTGTTATTAGAACTATTATTTCATGCAAAACACCACATCCTCTGACCAAAAGGCTAATTGTGATGTCACATGATTGAATTTATGTTTGACTATCAATGTGCAGAATTGGGACATCTTTCCCATGGGCTTGTAATGTGCATTGATTAGAGGCATGATGCAAGTGGGTAAACTCAGTGGCGTCTTTACTGACGGTGAAACCAATAATCGATTGTCATAATCCCAAACAAGAAGACAACTTCATTACAGGATAACCTATATGGTAATTGGTCTGCACATATATAGCGCCTTTTAACCTTAGAGGTCCTACAAAGCGCTTTAGACTGTTCTTCATTGACCCATTCACACACACAACCTCACACACCAATGCAAGGCGCTAGCCTGCCATCGGGAGCAACTTGAGGTTCACTTTGGCATGTGGGCCAAGGATTGAACAGCCAACCTTGTGATTAGTGGACAATCCGCTCTACCAACTAAGCCACAGCCGCCCCATAATCAGATACATATAGGAAAAGAAAACAATCAACAAGGCTTCGCAACGAGACAAAGGCAAAGGAGAATATAAATAGCCAAACTGTCTGGGATCTAAACAGAGAAGAGGTGAACACAATCAGGAAATTAACCAATGGGAAGACAGAAAGGAAGACAAAACATGTCACAATAAAAGCATGAACAGTGCATGTTGTGCTGGGACACTCACCGTATGCTGAGGGGATTTGTGACAGGAGGACACCAGGTCTCCATTTTTCAGTATCTCCCTGTCTCTCTTTCTCAGGCTATTTCTCTGTGTGTGTGTCACAAACACACAAAATACTATGTTTGTATAATTGTGCTTCATGGTGTGTGTGTGTATGTGTGTGAGTGCAAGCTCTTGAGTGAACTGGATGCGAAACAGATCATGTCTGCTGTGAGTGTGTGGCTTATGTAAGGATGCAAATGATCCGAATACAGAACTCTACTACACATTCTCCACAGCCTCAGCCTCAGTTCAGCTCAATTCCCACCGACAGCATAGTAGGGACCGTTCGTTTACCATTCCTGTAGTGTGCACTACTTAGTAGAGTTCTGTCCCATGGTTCATGTTTTTATGTTATATAGCGTGCACAGGCATGTCTTTATGCTCTATAGCAACGATGGTTGCTTAGTGGTGATTTTAAAATCTAAACTTCCCAATCTCTTTATCTCAGCGCTGATCAAGCTCTTCTTCTAAGGGTGGGTTCTTATAGGGTTTCAATATCGGCATCAGTAGCTTGTGGCTTGAGGTATGTCCAGAGAGTGGTCACATTTCCACCCAGCTCCTCTACAGTGGATGTACACAGACGGATGTGGAAATAGGCTGGCACTAAAACCACCTTACCCACCAAGCAAAAACTCAATCAGTGAAGTGTAACTCGAGTCCAAGTCCCTAATTTAAGTTTGTGGTCTTTGACGTTGATACACTTACTAAAAGTAGAACATGGGATCGTAACCCACCCAACAAAAACTCGCTGAAAAGATGTCGAAAAGACAGCTTTGCCAGACGTCTCAACAAGGTTGAGATTTGGTTGAGAAGTGAAAGGTAAAAAGTCGTCTTTTTCAGGTTGTTCCAAAAACATCTATAAAAAGAAGAACAAAACTGAATTTAAGACATTGTAAGACGTTTTAAGAATTTGCTGGATCGAGCCCTGTTCTTCAGCTTACTTTGCAACTGATCAGCTCGACTAAACTTCAGTCAAACACATGCTTCTGTGTTTCTGCCTCTCTCCGTTTCGATCTAATGTATGTACTTCTGCCTGCCTTTTTCACTACCCCCACCCTTCCCCTCCTCCACGCCCACCTGCAACTAATTTGACTTTTGAATTCTGACCAATCAGTCAATCAATCAGTGGCCAATCAGTCAAAACAAGCCACTCTAGTTTTCTGAACTGCTATCACTCGTAATTCATGTCCTGTGGTAGTGTGTGTCATGAAGCAGCAGGAAAACACATATACATAAGTATATATACGTATATAGATGCAGTAACGTCAAGTTATTTGTATGGCATATTTTAAACATATTTAAATATGTATATTTAAGTTTTTGAACAGGCGAGATTCTGCTCAAAAATGTACAGAGAGACTAATTTGGGTGTAGTGTACACAACAACCCAACCCAAAAAATAACGTCCATGGATGTCTGATGCTTAGTGTGTACTGTTTCACCTTTACAAAAGCAGTTTCTATGAACACTTTTATTTGCCCTTATTCAGCACAACTAAAAATGAACGTGAACACAGTGTCTGTAATAGAAAATTTAATAGAGACTTTTTAGTCTCAGCTGGTGTAGAAAGCTTCAATCATTACAGTGAGACTCAGTTAATCCAGGCTCAGACAAGATAAGTGGAATTGAATTCAATTACGTTTTATTTGTATAGCACTTTACACTAGATACAATTTTCCCAAAGCTGCTTTACAGAATTTCGTACATCTGTACAGTTATGTTTAGATCACTAATATGCAATCCAGAGGAAAGACTCTCTGAGATGACATGAGGAAGAAACATTGAGAGGAACCAGACTCAAAAGGGAACCCTCATCTGCCACACAGCATGACTCAATCTTTTGACACAACAGGGAAAATTGCATCACAAAGGTGCTCCCACTGTGCTACCTCAAGACACAGATGCTCAAAGTGCGCAACCATCCAAAGTTTAATGCTAATGATGCCACTTCGGTCTGAAAACATTGACAAGCAGGCAGCACTCAGTTTGCTCAGTTTGCCACTGAATTCAAACTCTTGTCACGCATCGCCTACAGACACGCTGATGACAGCAACGATCACAGATATATTTGAACTGTCTGTGCTAACCAGGCATATTGCAAAGTGACATTTCTCACACTAGACATCCGATTTAATTTTCTGATGTTGGAAATTTGTTGAGGTATCCGAGAGGTCAATTAAACGTACTATATTTATCAGATGTAGTTTGTCCCTCTTTCTCATGTGATTCACAGGATATTTACACTGCAAAAACAGCCCTAAGTTGTGCTTATTACAAGTAATGAAATTATTATGAAATTATAATGTAAGTATTTTGATCTTTTGATTAAGCTGACTTTAAGTATTTCTCCATCAATCTAAGATTAATAATTTAAAAAAAAAAAAGCTTACAATGACACAATTTCTTCAAACAACATAATAAAAGTGACTTTGTCTTCAATTAAGGCACCAGAAGCATTGGTATTTTCAGCATTTTTATTGAAACAGGGACAAACTCTGCTTCTGATTTGCTTCATTGGAAAATTTAAGTTGTGCTTACTCTTAAAGAAGTGGGGTTTTTCTTACGATAAGGTAAACAATCTTTTTGTTGTGTGGATTATCTTATTTTCTAATGCAAAACATGCTTGACAGATCTTTTTTCTTTTGCACAAAAAATAGGACTAATTTCCCAGAAACAAGGCTTTTTTACTTTCTTGAAATTCCTTTTTTTTCAATTTAGCTACAATAAAAAACAACAACAACAACAAAAAAAAAAACATCAGCTACAGCAAAATCATGTATTCGCTCACGAGTTACTCTTGAGCACGCATAGTGAGGATTTTCTTGTGTAATATTGGCTTGAGCAAGGAGCAATATTAAGTACTGTGCCACTGTCTGATAGATTGATACAATTGCATTATGTAAACGGAAATGTATGTTTTGGGGGTAAACACACTTAGAAAACTATGGAATGGCATTGGAGGCCAATATTAAATGCATAAATATGAGACTGATTAATAGTTTTGTCCCTTTAAAGCATCTTGGACACTTCTATAAAAGAAAAATTATGCCTTGGGCACTGCAAAAAAAATAAGACATTTTAGTTAGTAAAAATATCTTGAATATAGTCCATTTTATCTTGTATTACCTATTATAAGATTACAGTAAAACACTTGGAATAGTTGTGTTCTATTGGCAGATAATTTTGTGTGAGTTATGTTAAACATTTATTTTTAGACAAAAGCCAAAATATCTGCCAATAGAACAAGAACGTTTAAATCTTGAAATGAGCAAAAATTATTAGAACTATGTTTATATTTAGAGGGGGCATGGTGGCTTAATGGTTAGTACATTAGCCTCGCGCCTCCGGGGTTGGAGGTTCAAATTTCTCCTCTGCCCTGTGTGTGCAGAGCTTGCATGTTCTCCCCGTGCTTTGGAGGTTTCCTCCCCCAGTCCAAAGACATGCGCTGTAAGCCGATTGCCATTTCAAAATTGACCATAGTGTGTGAATGTGTGTGCGATTGTGCACTGTGATGGGTTGGTACCCTGTCCAGGGTGTCTCCTGCCTTGTGCCCCAAGCTCCCTGGGATAGGCTCCAGGCTCCCGCATGACCCTGTGTAGAATAAGCAGCATGGAAAATGGGTTGATGGATGGATCCTATATTTGGTTTTGAATCTTGTAACTGGAAATAAGAGATCAATTTGACTAAATTCAAGATTACAAAATTCAAAATTAATTTACACATGCTAAGGTTTAATTTTTTTGCACTGGACCTTGGAGGCATGAGCTACACACAGGTGATTTTGGAATCCCAATCCTAACCCTAAGCCTAACCCTAACCCTAACCCTAAACCCCCCCCAAAAAAATTAAATAAAAATAATAATAATATACTTAAGCATGTCTGTAAACAAACTGAATACGAGCTCTTTAGCTGCATAATTATTGTAACTTTTGAAATTTTGATTTTTGGACTTTAAATACAGCCCTATAAACTCTGCGGCCCCAGCTTTATAAGCTCTAAATACTACATTCTACAGCTCATTTGTCTAATTGGTATTAGAGCGTTACATAATGCACATGTTTAAATCCTTCTCTGAAAGTTTGAGTTAACTTTAAGTTCAACAAGTTACCGAAATTTTAAAGCAGTCATGCTTGTGACATCATACTGCTCGCGTGAGTTGTGCGTGTGTGCGTAAGGGTCTCTAACGTACACCTGTCCTCGTTGTTGCCGGTGCTGAAGTGTTCAGACAGAGATGTGACACTGAAATATCCTCCGCCTTAACGTTGGCCTCCTTTTAACGAGGACCCGGGATAATTATATTACACATAGCGCCTATCAATCTGGCTCTGTACGTGTGTATCTCTGTGTGAGGGGGTCTTTTGTAGATCAAGGACTTTCCAAGGACTCAAAACTCACGCGGGACACTCGGCTGTGTCTCATTTATCGCTCAAGGTGGCTATTTAGATTCATTAGAGACAGCAAGACAGGTCTCTGATAATTTGTCCACCAAAATTAGCAAGTAATCATCTATTGATGATGGTGTTCAGGCAGGTCTTTTAGATACATGTAGTGTCGTGAAAGTGGTAGCTCAGTGCTAGTGACTGAGATCATATACTGACACTCAGATAACTACTTTTTGACCTTAAATGAAGACCCTTGCATCTCCCAAAATGTGCTGGACATTCTCTTTATCTGTGTCTACAAAATGGCAAAACTCTCAAAAATAGTGCACCAAGTGTGAACAGTTTTAGACATACAGCATGTTTGAGCTCATAATCAGAGGTTTACTCAAATGTACTCACGTAAAAGTACAATTACTCAACTCAATAATCTGGTAAAGGGTAAGGTACATCTTGACATTCTTCACTCAAGTTAAAGTAGAAAAGTATGAACGTAAACATCCAAGAAATATTCACACACAACAAACCAAAGACATTTTCCTCATATCAAACACGGTTTTTAGTTACTGATGATAATTTCCCCATTTACCAAGGAACCAAGAAACGTGGGAACACTTTAGCTAAGGCTAACTAACAGCAACTTTATTCCTAATCTCTCAGATGTTAGCTAGCATGATAATAACTCTAACAATACACACTACCTGAATGCTAATAGCTAACTGTTATTGTACAAACTGCCTTGATAAATACAAAGTTTACATAGCAACAAATAGATGAGTATTAGGTCTCATTCTTACTGTCACATCTGTTATAGTTTCAAGTGTTATATATATATATATTTTATTTTTTATATTTATTATGCACATGTATTTTAACAGTTCTGTTAGCCAGCTAGTTAAGATAAGCTAATTTGATGTGAGTTCTGAGGGGATTTTTTTAGTCATATTCATAAATGTTCTAATGAATGTAGAGCTGCAACAACTAATCGATAAAATCGATAATAATCCATTATGAAAATCGTTGTCAACGAATCTCATTATCGATTAGTTGGTCTGCGCATGGTACATTTACTTATTATGTTACTTCTGTTCCGAAAACAGGCATCAGAGAGTAAATACTAAAGTTGTGTCTCAAATAACCCTATGCCCTTACACTATGCACTAGTCTACTTTCTAGTGCAAGGGGGGGGACCCCTAGTGGTCAGTGGTGTAATTGCAGGGGGTCCGTGGGAAAGTTTTGAAAATGTTTAAATAATATATATATATATATATATATATATATATATATATATATATATATATGTGTGTGTGTGTGTGTGTGTGTGTGTGTATATAGTTAAATGTATCAAAACATTCAAATTAGATGTTTTAAAATGAACCAATTTGGTTATTTGCGTGCATTCACAAATATCACAATCGTTCATTGACTACGTTTACATGGACAGCAGTAATTTAATTATTGACCTTATTCTGAGTAAGACAATGTTGTGATTAAGGTGTTTACATGAGTTGCTTTCAGAATATTCCTTTCATGTTCCCGTTTTACATGTTATAGAACATAGTTCGATTAATAGCATGTCATTACGTCACCACACCACACCGTCTGACGTTCCCTCCAGAATTTCACGTATCAACATACAGTTCGTCTTCGTTATGGTACCGTATACAGTTTTGGGTGTTTTTATTTAAAATTTTTATGAACGCTTCAAGTGCGGTTTATTATTTGTCATGCTATACGTGCTAATAGACAACTGCTTGAAGCCGTGGGCTGCATCCCAAACCGCGTACTTACCTACTCTATAGTAGCTGAGATACATGTATTTCGTCTACTACAGGCCTATAGGAGGCAAGTACGCAGTTTGGGACACAGCCGGGCTCTCTTGTTTGCCGTAAAACGGTTGAGCACTGCCGTGTGTGATCGTGTCGTGTCGCAAAATGCGGTGAAAACACTTACATAATAATGTGAGTAAGGTGTGTACATGTCTGTAATACACTTCGATAATGCGTCTAAAACAGGAATACTCCACATGTCTTAATTCAATTTGTGTTTACTTCGAGTATGTCCTTAATCGGATTAAGGAATTAAAAATTGCTGTTTACATGGTAGTTTCTTAATCACAGTATTGTCTTAATCGGGATAATATTGGATTATTGTTGTCCATGGAAACGCACTGATTGATGGATTTTATTTTAAATCTATTTACAAATGAAATGATAATTTGCAAACACCTATAAATGGTAGAAAAGTTCAAGTGTCGCATTGATGGATAAAATAAACAAAAGATAATTCAGAGAGTCAAATTAAATGTCGCACCAACAATAAAATGTAAAAAATAAAATTTTGAAATGTTTTGATTCAATTTTAAATGTCCAATCTTAATATTATTAATGTTAAATATTAATAAAATAAAGCAACATATATAGAAAGCAACATATATAGCCTATAATTGTTGTGGAGTGAGGGGGTCCTTGTGGATTGTTCGAAATATGCTAGGGGTCTAGAGTATTTATTCATTACTTTTTATGAATGCAAAAAAAGCACTGAATTAAACTACAGTCCTAAATGAATAATATATATTCTGGTGTGTGTATATATTGGGTTCTTTTCAGTCTTATATAATTGGACAATCAGTTGTGTAAAGTTTTAGTCTGAATTTTATATTTGTAACACTTAGTTTGTGGATTTTATTTTAAATAAGTGAAAAAATGGTACTGAAAGTCGCCCCCCCCCCCCCATCTTATTAATCGATTAATCAGATTTTTTTTTTTTACATAAATAAATAAATAAATAAATAAATAAATAAATGAATGAATAATCGGCCAACTAATCGATTATGAAAATAATGATAAGTTGCAGCCCTAAATGAATGTATATGGCTGTCAGAAGCTAACATGGCAGGATTTCTGTGAGGATTTTATACTCACATTCAGAAATGTTCTAATATACTGTTCGTATATGCTAACAGAAGCTAACTTGACAGAACTTCTGAGAAAAGGTATTTGGGCAAATTCATAAAACTAATTATTTTAGTTTTTCTTGGTGTTACTCAGTGAATAAGAGGGCAATGCAAATGAGACTACCAGACAGTCAAACACGATTGTGGATGAAGTTTCCGCAGAATTACCATAAACCACTTTTTTTTGTGCTGAGTATTTTTCATCTTTACTGTGACATAAACATTTTCACCGTTACTGTAACACAATAGGTTTTGGTGCTGGAAACAATGAAGCTTGACGGTTGTCACATAGTTTGCAATATAAAAACAGAAGTTGGATAGTTAGCATTAATGGCTAATTTTCTACTCTGAATTGACTATTAAGTCACAGCTAGTTAAGAATTTATGAGCTGTGGAAGAGCAACTGACAAAAATACTAATGTGTAGCCTCAATTAAGCCTTAATTTTTATTTATACACAAATTAGTTAATATGGAAAATAAATATATTCTGATTGTTTTACACAAGTAAACACACATTAACGTTTATCATTTCTCATCTACAGATGAACTGGATTGGAAACCGTAGCCACTTCTTCTTCTTCTTCTTCTTCTTCTTCTTCTTCTTCTTCTTCTTCTTCCGCTTCTTCTTCTTCTAATACTTTTTACCTGTATATGTTGTGCATGTGTATATGTATAATGCAGTGTCCACAGTACACAATTTTTTAGTCATACAAGCCACCAAAATATTTGCTGAAGTATTTTCACTGCACACACTTGCCGTGCCGTGAAGCTGAGTTGAGTGCAATGAAAATGTCATCATTAGACTTGCTCTTAACAGTCATACATTTACATTTACATTTATTTATTTAGCAGACGCGACTTACAAATGAGAGAATACAAGCAAAGCGCTATCAAGCGGAGAACAATACAAGTAGTGCTACCATACAAGATCTATTAATTGAGTTCTAGAAGAAGCAAAGTTTGCAGAGTAGAGGTGTAAGTGCCAAAGTAATTTTTTTTTTATGGGTTGGTTACGTGTTCACGGAAGAGGTGGGTCTTTAGCTGTTTCTTGAAGATAGTGACAGATTCTGCGGGCCGGATTGAGGTTGGAAGTTCATTCCAGCACTGAGGAACAGATAGTGTGAAGAAGATAACATGGAACAGTGATAACAGTCCCACAAAAGTGATAACATGGAAGCTATCACAATGACTACATAAACACACTGCAAAATCCTGCAACGTGGGATGTAAAACTTGATATGGGAGACAAGTTCAACCAATTCCACTATTCGAGAACCAGTTACACATGCTACAATCGCAACTAAGTCTGTACTTGTGTAAAATGTACTGAATTGAGTCGAATTGGATTGAGCTGCTGTAATCAGAGCTGATCAGTGAAGCTTCACAGTTCTCCAGCAGTAGATATGTACATGTGTGGGTGTCTTTGTGGGTGTGTGCACTTAAGTGTGTATGTGTGTTTAGGGTTTAAGTGTGTGGGTGTGCTCTTGTGTTTCTCTGCAAGCACCGAGGCTATGCTGCACTACAAAGTGAGTAAAGTGAGTCGGCAATGCACCGTGAGGAACAGCAGCAGCTATTTCACGTTGTAATTGAATTGTGTCGACTCGGGGCCTGAGCATGGCCTCTACACACTCATAAATATTTAACGGCACTTCATTAGCATGTAAATATATGTTGGGTTTATTAGCATGGATAGATGTGTAACAGGGGTCGAACTGTATGTCGTTCGGATGATATAATCAGTCGGTATTAAGGTTTCAAGGCGTGACTGTGTCTGTGTAAGTCTTCTAAGTCTTCTAAAAGACATTGTCTGTAAATTTGAAGTGGATAATGCAACAAGATAATGGAACAAGTATCCATCAGAAATTCCCAACAACATCGGCTTGAGGCACTATGAGAGATTGTTTAGCCAGTGATTGTGGGTGCGTGAATCTGGTGCACTGTGCATTAGCCCTACTCTAAAGAGATCATTTGCACCAGACACCCATTATACAATATACCACTTGCAGTAAGCATATTCATTTTGGGGAAAAAACAAAACAAAACAAAAACCAGAAAACATCATAATCTACTGTACAGTATATTTGAATGATACTTTGAAAGGTTTCAGAAGGCTATCAATGCTGCACAAACTCTTATTGCATTTCATTTGTGATATTTTTGGCAGCCTTAACACACTCCCAAAATAAAAGCCATCCCACTGGGAAATCAGCTTTAACATTTAGCCATGTTTAGATTTGTTCTCATGGGTGACCAGAAATCAATCTGTAGTTATAATTAACTAATGTTATGCGAACTCAGTGCTTTTGTCCTTGCTTAGTTAGCTAGCTAGTGTTGTTGTTCAGTGAACAGTACATTATTTGTGGTCTGCAGAAAATAGATGTTGCTATTCTGGGATCAGTTCGATCAATGTAAGCAGCTAAAATAGCAAGCGATTGTGGGTAAACAATAGCAATCGACTAACAGAACACTACCGGTCTGAATGTGTTGCTTGCCAAGAATCCTTTTTTGTTCTAAGTTCTACTTACAAGCGCCTACACTGCGGCATACAAACTCAAAACACTGTATCCTGCATTCTCAAAGGATGTATTTTGTTCTGAGACTATCCTGTCTGTAATTGGTCAAAATATGACGTGCTTGCTTGCCTCACTACGTGGAGTGCAATGATTTCCAGTTGCTTTGTGTGTTTGCTTGCAGTTATGGAAGCTGTAGCCAGAATACTTTCAATAATACATTCCTTCTTGTTCGTTTGTTCTTACAGAAAGAAACCAACACTATAGCCAACTCTTTTCTCTGTCACATTCATACCTTTTTCATCGCTGCCAATACTGTTCGTTGTGTATTTGTTCTGTGACAGAGTTGCCAGATCTGAGTTACAAATGCAGCCCAGATATACCAAAAAATCGGTCCCTTTTAAATGACTGTTTAAAAATGTATTGCCATGTGACAAATGATTGCTATATTACATGGGAAGTTAAACCTACTATCTACTAATAGCTCGACAGTGAAACTGTCAGGGTTGAGTAATGGATTATATCACAAGGGTTCATCGTTGGCATAATTGATGATTTCTCATTTTTTAAGTGTTTCAAATATGTAATGTTCTACTGGGTTCATGCTGTGTTTCCCACGATTGTATTTCAACTTCCCAATCACTGCTGATTATTATAGATGGTCAGAGAAGTCAAAAATATTAGCCTATGTGTTGGTTACACTGATATATGAGACCTCATTAATCTACATTTTGGCTTTGAAAGAAATGTTACTTATTCAAACCATTATGTGTATTTTCTTATGAACACTGGTTTGCTGTTGTGCCTGATTCCATCTATTCCATCCATTTTCCATACTGATTATCCTACACTGGGTTGAAGGGGAGCATAGAGCCTATCCCAGGGAACTCGGGGCACAAGGCAGGGGACACCCTGGGTGGGGTACCATAGGGCACAATTGCACATACCTTCACAAACTATGGCCAATTCCAAAATGACAATCAGCCTACAACTCATGTATTTGGATTGGGGGAGGAAACCAGAGTTCCCGAAGGAAACCGCTGAAGCACGAGGAGAGCATGCAAGCACTGTGCACACATGGCAGAGGCGGGATTCGAACCTCAAACCCCAGAGGTGCGAGGCAAACATGCTAATCTCGAAGCCACTGTGCCTCCCGTGCTTGATTCCCAGAAGTCCAAAATAATCCTCCTTAAGACATTTGTTAACAGCAAATAATCCTATGTTGATGCTTTAATATGAAATCTTATATTGTTGTCTTTTTATCTTTAAAACACGAAGGGGGAGGGGGGTGGTTGTGTGGGATGGGGCTTAGCCCTGCTCACTCATTTATACCAGCTGTCCCAATAGCCATTCATTGCCCTTAGCAGTATCCTAGAAAGATGTACACTGGGTTCTTTTTGGTGCACCAACTGTATGTAGTACGCTTTCGTTTTCATTCTTTAATTATTTTAAGTATACTGCCAACTGTTGGCTTAATGGTGGAGGAGGATGTGTTTGACCAGAGGTGGAGGGTCAGATGTAAACGGTATGGTGAGGGGTGAAAGATGAGAATGTGCCTTGTCTAGCTCTTGTCACCTCTACAGGAGGCCGATCCACCCTTTCATAATTAAAGACACCATTAAATAATAAATAGCATGCTCAATGTGGGGGAGGCCGATCTAATCCACACACTGTGCATGCTTAACGCCAATTAAACCTGGCACTCACTACCCGGTCCCCTCTCCGCCCACTGTCCTCTCTGTCTGTCTTTCTCTCTCTTTCTCCCTCATCTGCTGTCTATCGTTCTGCTCTGGCATAGTTACAATACACTGAATCGTCTCATTGCCAGTCAAACTTGGCACTATATAAATTTTTTTCACTCTCTGTCCATTTTCTCATGTCTCTTTCACTCTGTCGGTCAATGTCTTTCTCTGCACAGAAGGTAAATTGTATTGGGAGGGGCCTATTTTGTTTTAATTATCTTTAAAATGAAATATTAGGCCATGAGTAAAACAAAGAGTAAAACCAACCATTTGGAGCGTGCGTTTTCTCTCTATAGACGAAATTGTGCTGTAACTTTTAACACACACTCAGTGCACCTGTCACACACACACACACACACACACACACACACACACACACACTAACCCACACCTTCATACACACACACCACACACACACACACAGAATGAAAGTGGTAGAGTTACAGAGTCTGATTTATTCTAAACACTTTTCAGTGAAATATCTGCAAGAACTAATATTAGAGGATTATTTCTCCATTACTGAAATTGGAAAGTGCTCAGACAGTGAGAGAGAAAGACGAGGAGAGACAGATAGGGTGTGTAGGTGTTGAGCTGAATTGTGTGGCACCAACACACTCGACTGTGTGTCCATATGGTGCAGTAAAGTTTGCTCTTTTCATCAACACATAGATCCAACACAGAAGAAAAGATATAACTGTGCCATGTTCTCCATGCTAACACAAAGATTTTTTCTGCTCTAGTACGTTTACAACAGGTAAGCACTCCAACACTTACGGTAGCGGGTTGACTAACTTGGCTGATTGCTAACAGTATGATTCGCTCAAGCTCGTGTATGCGGAAGAGGGCAGGTAGCAGTTTGAAAGATGCCCTCCAAGAATGTTAAGCAGTTTTAACCTTAGTAGTTCCAAAGCGCTTTACACTGTGTCTCATTCACCCATTCACACACCAGTGGTACCAGAGCTGCCATGCAAGGCGCTACCTTGCCATCGGGAGCAACTTGGGGTTCAGTGTCTTGCCCAAGGACACTTCGGCATGTGGAGTCATGTGGGCTGGGAATCAAACTGCCAACTCTATGATTAGTTGACAACCCGCTCTACCACCTGAGCCACAGCCCCACCCCAATCCTGGTTTGTAGTGGTCATATTATAGAGGAGAACTAGCTGGTGGATGGGAATTGCATGATCATGCATGCCCTCTTAGGTGTGAGACAAACGTGACCGCCATGACACAACCCCCCCCCCCCCCCCCCCCCCCCCCCCCCGCATACGATGTACAAACAAATTTGTTTCTATCCAATTTGATAAATGAGGCCCAATCTACTTAAACCTGCAAGGTTAGTGAACTTCATTCAAATATACTACCATGTTTACTTAAACAAGTCTCCTACATGCATACTAATGATATTTGGGGAGATATATGTACAGATTTGCAAGGATTTAGTCCCCTTTGCTGTTATAATAACCTCCACTCTTCTGGAAAGGCTTTCTACTAGATTTTGGAACGTGATCCTGTGGGGATTTGTGCCCATTAAGCTTCAAGAACAATAGTGAGGTCAGACACTGATGTCGGACGAGAAGGTCTGAGGTGGCGTTCCAGGTCGTCTCAAAGGTGCTCAGTGGGGTTGAGGTCAGGGCTCTGTGTAGTTCCTCCACACCAACCTTAGCAAACCATGTCTTCATGGAATTTGCTTTGTGCACAGGAGCATTGTCATGCTGGAACAGGTTTCGGTTAGGCCCTTAGTTCCAGTGAAGGGAACTACAGCGACATCTTATACAATTGTGTGCTTCCAACATTGTGGCAACAGGTTAGGGAAGGCCCAAATATGGGTGTGATGGTCAGGTGTCCACAAACTTTTGTCCATATAGTGCACTTTTGATTTACAGTCATACTTGAAAAGAACAGCACTGGTTAGGGCTGCACAATTAATTGAATATTGATCTCGATTACGATTTTGACTGCCCACATGATCGACTGCGATATTGACGTTTAAAGTTCATCCTCCGCTCACAGAAAACGTGGATCATCCACAGAGTGAATCCGTATCATGGAAAATATTTTTAAATCAAGTTTGGAAAAGTTGTTGGAAGCTCGGTGATGGTGACGTTGAAGTCGAGTGACTGTGGTGTAGTTCTTTTATAGCGTACGGTTAGCTGTTTATTTCTGGCGATTGTATTTAGGTTTCAAACTTCATAAAAACTGTGTTCATTTGTGAAAATTATCTTGGTGGACAAAACGTGTTAGTATTGTAAACTCTGGTTGGTCACAGAGATTATTTATTTGCAATAATCCAAAAGCCTATGGGAAAATCCTATTGGGTTTTTGTCGAGGGAACCAGTGTGACGCTAACTTCCAGGTTCCGGTACAAAATGACGTCATCCCTGCGTCACTGCTCGATTGGGTGATTTGTTTGCCTCTCTCCTCCTGTAAACAATGTTATTGCCTTTTCTGCATAGGCCTGAATTGCTTTCATCTGGTTGCATATTGTCATATTTAACTGCATATTTTCATTTGGTTGATGGCATTTTTATTTTTACTTTGGTAAAAATATAGGTAAATCGTATATTTTGGGTACAATTTTATTGATATTTTGCTTCTACGAGATGACGCACGTTAAGGATCAGTCTAATTTGATGCAATGATTTGTACATTATCAGGAATGTAGCACAACATGGGGGTGAAAGCAGCGGTCTGTTTATTTAAATGTGAAAGTGCAATAAAAATATATTGTCCCTAAAATCAATAAATAATCGTGATAAATAATCTTGATCTCAATATTGATCAAAAATAATCATGATTATCATTTTGCCCATAATCGTGCAGCCCCAGCACTGGTGTAGTTTTGTATTTGAATATTTATTTGAGTATTTCACCACATGAAGGATTTTCCAAGGCCAAATAGCAAACACATAAAGAAAATGATTAAATGCATGACTATGTGGTTGCAAAGGTTAGCTAATTATCCTATGTGGTTCAACAGCATATCAGGTCAGACCATGGAGAACTCAGATTCATTAAAACAGGGAGCACCTATTAGATTTGAGGTTTGGGGTTTCACAGAGTGAATACTGTTTGGACATGTGAATGTCCAGTGATGTCACAAGCCTATAGTGTGTGTATCACTTATTTGTAGTTATAGCTACATTTCAGTAGGTCTTGATGGTAGGACAGTAATCAGTACTTTGCCCCATTTATTATACACTGTATATAATTTTAATGTGACTGTAAAATGTGTGGATTATGGTGTGTGACCTGGGAAAACTCACTGCCATTTTTTAAGATCCCGGCATTAAAATGTATTTTCGTTTTACCATTACACAGATGTGCACATACATAGATACAACACAATGAACAAAATGTGTATGTGTGCCCCAGGGCCATTGCCTGTGTTGTCTATTCACAGAAGCCCTACTGCACACCGCACTCACATGGCTGCCGGCAAAATGTAGAAAAAAACATTGGCACTCAGCAGCTGGTGCTCGCCTAATCACCGGCCATTCACCAACATCTACAGAAAAGTGCGCTATCTGTTCAAGGAGCGTGTCAGTTTCAGTAGAGGTGTTGATGGAGAAAGCTGTCTCGCTCTCATGTTTCTGTGGGGTGGAAAGTTCACAGAAGCAGCAATGGCGAGAGAAAGGTTGTGAACCATTTAGAATTTCTGCAGGATGTTTTTTTTAATCTCAAATAGCAAAAGATGTTCATCTAAGCCTTAAACATAGATACAGAGAACCCCATCAATCATATATTTTATCATTTGGTAATTGTACAAAATGATCAGACATTGAATGCGTCTGAGGTGGGCACAGTGATTGTGCCCCGATTTCCCTAGGATAGGCTCCAGGCTCCCCCCGTGACCCTGCGTAGGATAAGCGGTATGGAAGATGGATGGTTGAATGTGTCTATCTATCTATCTGTCTATCTATGTCCCAGCACATGGCTTGAAATCTGCTAATGTTGGCTTTCTAGAAATTAAATAAAATGTGGAGAGGCCAAACTTATATTATGCTTCAAAAATGTGAAACTCCGTACCACTTTGCATTAAACAGGTACAATTTTTAAAAAGCATTTGAAAATGTATTATTTAACTTGCCATTAATTGAAAGTACAGCATTTCCTCGAGACCTTGTCTTTATTTTATTATTGTAAAATTCTTTGATATTTTTAATTTATATTTCATTTCATTCTACACTTTTTTAAAAATCTCTGTAGGTTTATTTTCTGCATCTATATTTTCCTTTACTACTTGATTGTACAGCTACCACATGTATGAAATGCACTCTATACTGCAACCATTCGTAGACTGAATTGTGTGGTTAGGGTCATTATCTTGTTGCAGATTCCACCTTCTGTTGAGCTTAAGTCCATAGATGGATTGTGTAGAATCTGACTTTCTGTTGAATTCCTATCAAACACCTTTAAAATTTCCTGCCACAATCCAAAAATCATTATTCTGTCAATGATGTTGTGCCATGCTGGTCAAGTGGCATCAAAAAAAAGTCACAAACCTTGACCACATGGTTTCTGGCTGGGCTAATGTTCTAATGTTGGAACCTCCAGAAAAGTCCAGAGAGGTCCATATCCTTCTTGTAGAGTAATTGCTTCCATTTCTATGGTGGAGTCA
Source organism: Ictalurus furcatus (assembly GCF_023375685.1). NCBI lineage: Eukaryota > Metazoa > Chordata > Actinopteri > Siluriformes > Ictaluridae > Ictalurus > Ictalurus furcatus. The sequence goes on from NC_071256.1 coordinate 11,927,209, forward strand.
TGAGCCGCGACATTACCCAGTGTAAAAAGGGCTGTAGATCTTTAGACCTCACCTTTGGGTTCGTTGAATAATCATGTGAGTGTTTTGGCTTGCTTGGCACCCTGGACAAAATATTAAGACAGTAGTGCCCCATCTTACATTGAATGATTTTCATTGAATAACCTCCCCTGTAGAGTGTAACAATTTATAATTTATTTTTCCACATTATACATTCTATTATGTGGTTGACAGATTAGCATGTTTGTGATGCCCAAAATTATTGTAATATTTCCAGCCGAATGAGCATAAGCTATTCTATTTCTCAGAGGTTCCCAGAAATCTCATTTAACCAAGACATGTTGTGACTTCACAGATCTAATGTGATGAAGACCAGAGATTGATGAATACTGAGTGGTTCAAACTGAAGTTAATCATTGTTTTCTGCATAGGAGAGATTATCATCCAAACCAATTGAAACTTGTTTTAATTTGTATCGAAAGTGTTGACGCACAACTCGTGTCCTAAAGCAATACGGTTCATGATTTGAATGGCTGGCTGTATGGATGGATGGTCTTGATCTTCAGGGGGAAATTTAACTAAAAACAGACGAGCAAAATCTAAAAGGTCTGAATAATTTGCATTTGCAATTGATCAATAAGATTTTTTTTCTCTTTATGTACAGATTTTTGCCAGATAATCAGTCTTCTTCCCAGACCCATAAGCAAACCATCATCTTTCAGTCTTATTCATTATCATAAATTAGTCAGAGGAAATCCTAAGAATTTTGTTTTAAGACCATACTGTGCTGGACCACACTGTCAAGCGCTATTAGTCAAGAATTCATTGCTCTCCTGATCCTAACTGCAACTTTCTGTCTTTTTTTTGTCTCTTTGTCCCTCTGCCAGTTTGCTGTTTTGTGGTACATAAGCGCTGTCATGAGTTTGTCACCTTCTCCTGTCCTGGAGCAGATAAAGGTCCGGCGTCAGATGTGAGTATCCTTTCTTTTTTTTTCCTCCCGCCTTGCTGTGTCTCTGCTTTCCCAAGCTGTATATCTGTCTCAGGGATGCAGGAAGGACTGTGGTTCTCCTGCTATCAGTGAGGTGTACAGTGCAGTAGTGTGTTAGGGAACTACCCCTGCGATCAGTGTGTTTCCTGTCTGAACCAGTCACAGAGTTGCACTTTCAGCTCTTTCTGAGCCTTGACAGTTGACCCCTAAGTCTTGCTGTAAGTATGCACTGTAAACAGTCAGTATCTAGATCAGTTCCTCATGGAGCACAATACATACAGCCTAGCTGGAAGTAAATATGCAAATACACACAATAAATACAATAGGAGAATATACTGTAATGTATATATGTATATAAGATGTATAGAAACCTCTTCTGGCTCTGCTCCCTGGATCCATTTAACCTCTTTAAGAGCCATAAGCGAAAACAAAGTGCCACAGCAGACTTAATTACGTCTTAATTATTTAAAGATCTGATTCTAGTTTTGGCTTTAACTTTGGTTCTAGTTCATTATTTTGATCCTAGATCTGATTGGTCATAGATTCCGCTTTGAGTATTTTTTTTCTGCTTCTATTCCAGTCAACCATTTAACCTTTTTAAGTACCGTAATCTATGAAGGGGAAATGCATCAAAGATTTATAATAATGGATTGGGTAAAAAAAAAATAAAGCATGCTAAATAAATACTGAAGTAATCAAAATTCAAGTGGATAAAAATGTCATTTATGCCGTTACATTTAAAGATGTTTTGATTAAACTGTCAACATTTTATAAAACATGACAGTGACATAAAGCTTTTATCACCACATTCTTGTCACTCATGATTTAATGCTGACTTACAAAACTGCCATTAACATTCTGGGGTCTCACAAAAAAAAGAAAAAAAGAAAGAATTTCATTTGGCCATTAGAGAACTAGAGAATCAGTAGAGATATCCAAAAAAAATGGTTATCCAAAAATATACAGTTGAGATCATACATAGGTTACAAAGTTTCCATAGGCCTTGCAGAATCTGCAAAATGTTAATAATAATTTAAAAAAAAAACCTAAATAAATAAGAGGGATCATAAAGATTGCATTTTGTTTATTTATTTAGTTCTGCCCTGAATAAGCTATTTCACATTACAGATGTTTACATATAGTCCACAAAATACAGTAATAACTGAATTTACACAAATGAACCAGTTCAAAAGTTTACATACACTTGATTATTAATACTGTGTGTCGTTACCTGGATGATCAGTGACTGTGTTTATGTTTTGTGATAGTTGTTCATGAGTCCCTTGTTTGTCCTGAGCAGTTAAACTGCCCACTTTTCTTCAGAAAAATCCTCCAGGTCCTAAACATTCTTTGCTTTTCCAGCATCTTCTGCATATTTGACCCCTTTCTATCAGTGACTATATGATGTTGAGATCCATCTTTTCACACTGAGGACAACTGAGGGACTCGTACACGACTATTACAAAAGGTGCAAACATTCACCAATGCTCAAGAAGGCAACACGATACGTTAAGAGCCAGAGGGGTGTAAACTTTTGAATAGGATGATCGGTCTAAATTGTTATTATTTTGTTATTATATATCTTTTTTTTTCATTTAGTACTGCCTTTCAAAAGCCACATAAGATATTTACATGACACCAAGCAAAATATGCTAACCTGACTGATGAGCAGAAACGTGGCAAAAATACTGTATTTGTGAACTGCATTTTCAGGTACATGTATTATTGTGGACAAGTCCTCAGTAATACAGGGTTACGATCAGAAAAAATAACTTTATTGCAGACATCAAACATGACTGTCACAGTTACTGGGTAATACAAGAATGAGCAAAACCACTTTCACTTTCAACAAGTGAACAGTCTAGTTCGCTACTGTTGGCTTTGGGATCGAGTCGCGCACAAAGCAAAGGGTACACTTATTGTGGCAGTGGCAATCGATTGAGTTTGAAGGATCAAAACCTCTTATGTATTGGGTGAAACACACCTGGCTTGCCACCTCTTATCGTTCTGTCTCTTGACAATGCCTCTGTCTGTACACTTGCGCTGACGGTAGAAGAGAAGCACCGTTTTCAGGCCTGCGATTGGGGTGTGATGACGTCTGAAACCTCCCACCAAGTCTGACTCGAGAGCTCTGACTGGGAGTTACTACTGCAGGGTTTCCAGGGCACCACATATATATGTGTATATATTTTCTTCCCTGACTCAAAATGTGCTGCTTCTTTTTTTATTTCATTTCTATCTTATGCACTGCAGCTCTGAAATGAAGAGATTTCGAAAGGAATCGTGCAAGGGAAGCGTGCGAAACATCTTTGGCAGCCTTTTTTTCGCCCTGTCTTAAAGACTCTAATAACCACAATAGTGCGCTTGCTCTCTGTGATGAGAGTGCTCTCAAAAGCACTTGCTTCCTTAAATGCGCTGTTAGCCTGCCTGAAACTGCTCAACCTCTCTTAAGTGTGCCCTCCTGCTCTTCAGAACGCACCCTCCCTTTTTCACTAGTGCCAGACTCTCCTGCTTAAGCACCCTTAGCTCTCTGCAGGGCCTTGCTTAGTGAGAACTGGAGAAAGTTCCAGAAAAGAGGGAGTAGCACTGGACAGGTTTCTGCATTAATAACAATCATAATGTGATTAATTATAATGCGAATGAATGGACGTTTCTTGCTTTGCCCACACACAAGCGCGCACACACAGAGACACACACACACACACACACACACACATACAGACCTGCCCACCTGCAGATGTGTGTTTGACCATGCCCCCACTCTGCTAGGAATGAGTCACCTCCTTTTGAAAGGAAGAAACGGGAATAAAAGCCCAAACTATAATCCTCATTTCATTTAACACCAAGGACGAGAGAGAAGGAGACAAAGCAATGGAGAGGGAGTCAGAATGTGTGAGAGAGTGTGAGCGAAAGAAAGAAAACAAATTGAGAGAGAGAGAGAGAGAGAGAGAGAGAGATGTTAATAGAGCCAGACAGAGAGACTTGGATCCCCTATCTTGAATAACACACACCCACACACAAAGTGGACGCTGTGATAGTCGCTCTCCTGCATAATGTCCGCGGTGAATTTGGATTTAATGAGAATACATCAGTCCCTAGATAAAGGCGACCTAATTAGCCCACTTCTATAATTGAAGCCATAAGTGAGCCCCTCTGATTTGCCGCTCTCCTGCGTGTGACTATTTATACCTGTAACTGCACAGAGACACGCACACACACACACAAATGACAGTGTCAGAGGGCGGCAGATTCATTATTGCTCCGAGTAAGCGCTGCGTTTAGGACGACGCCTCTAAGGAATTCGGGGTGTTTTGTAGGCCACTAGAGAAGACAGAAGGAGATGGATATCAGTCATTCATCAGGAGTAACATCTCAAATTGTGCTTTGTGCTTTGCGTGGGTAAAACATGCAATTTGGAAGGGAAGTGTCACTGCGAAAAGATGACTTTAGCACCTACGATGAGATTTTCTGCAACCTGAAAGTCAATTCAAGAACACCGTTTATGTTTTCAAAGTAGATTGAGGAAAGGGTACTACTGTATATTTTTGGAAGCTTGTTATTATTTGAAGACAAGATTGTTAGCTTATTAAAGAATGTTAAAATTATGCCTTAGTGTTTAAAATATAATGAATACATTTCTTGAACTGATGACTTTATTAGATATTGCTATAGCTAATAGATATTAGATATTCATTAGATATTCAGAGTTCAACGAGTGCCTGTGAAAAGCTTTTCTTTATATACTCATACTCTGACCAGAGTCAAACAAGTCTACAGAGGCCCCACCTTGCAACTTACAGGACTTAAAGGTTCTGTTGCTAACGTCTTGGTACCAGATACCACAGCACACCTTCAGAGGTCTTGTGGAGTCCATGCCTTGAGGGGTCAGAGCTGTTTTGGCGGCACAAGAGGGACCTACACAATATTAGGCAGGTGGTTTTAATGTTATGGCAGATCGGTAAATACGTTATGAACATCTTTTTTTCTTTTGCATTCATGCCATGTCACTGAAACTAAAGTGTAGAAAACTTTACCTACTCTTTTACAGATCTTCAGTTGTCCAGTATCAGTGAGTCTGTGCCCACTGTAGCTTCAGATTCATGTTCTTCGCTGACAGGATTGGACCCCCATGGGGTCTTCTGCTGTTGTAGTCCCTCAGAATGTGATGTGTTGTGTGCTCTGTGATGCTTTTCTGCCCACAGTGGTTGTAAGGAGTGGTTATTTGAGTTACAGTAGCCTTCCTGACCAGTCTGGCCATTCTCCTCTGACCTCTATCATAAACTAGGCGGCAGATTTACTGCTCACTTGATGTTTTTTTGTTCATGCTGGAAGAGACCACGCCCACTCCCATGGACTCCCCTTCTCATAGAAACATTTCATCATAGGATAAAACTGATCAGTCGAAGTGAAAGATTTTTTCCCTGTTAATTAGTCACCCATATGTATATAGTATATGAATAAGTAACATTTGTTAAATAAATTAATTAATTTAAGTTTATAAAATTACTTAAAATAAAATCAAATGTTTATTTTCCCTCTGCCTTTTGTCTGTCTATGGAGAGTTTAACCCTTTCTCGCGTAATCCCTGGTGTTAATTTGTGTTAAATCACAGGACACTGTAAGTGGGTGGCAGCTATAAATAGGTCCCACATTTGCCAAATGCTTTTGATCTCTGATTGACTGATGGAGGAGTGTAGTGTGTGTGTGTGTGTGTGTGTGTGTGCGTGCGTGTGTGTGCGTGCGTGTGTGTGTGTGTGTACGTGTTCCAGTTTCTCCATGGCTCCATCCCAAATTGCACACTACCATGATAAAACAGTATGACAGTACAGAGTACACAAGTGTGTGGATTTGGGACAAAGCCTCTGACAGGTTTGAACTGAGCTGTGTGATTGACAGTGCAGCTACAGCGAACACTCATTACCCACAATTCTCTGCCTCACCTTAACACAGCATGATGACACTGAAAACCAACAAAAATAGAGAGATAGAGAGATTTAAACACAGATATTGAGCTGTCTTACGCTGTCTCTCTCTCTCTCTCTCTCTCTCTGTCATTCTTTCTCTCTCTCACATGTAGTTGTTGGCATTTTGCTAGCCATGGGCTTTACCCATCACCATGGTAACACCTTGAAGGCCACAGTCTTAGAGGATTTTCCATCCTGCTATTCTATTGTGTGTGTGTGTGCGCGGTTGTGTGTGTGTGCGTGCGTGTGTGTGTGTGCGTGTGCGTTTGTGTGTGTGCGTGTGCGTTTGTGTGTGTGTGTGTGTCTGTGTGATGTAACACACAAAGCAATGAAAAATAATGGAACGGCCCCAAGAGCAAACAAGTGAACAAGGGGAAGTGTTAAAACAGGATTGGAATACAGCATTTACATTGGCGGCAATTTATTTTTGTGTGTCTTCTTGACAGTGTGTTTTTATGTTTATTATTAGTATTAGAAGTGTAGGTTTATTACTGGCATAGATAACGCAAATGAAAGATCAATCATAAAAAAAACTATTATCCTCATTTAACAAGCTGGATCTGAATGTGTTTATTTGGTAATTTGGTATTCATGAAAATCCTGTAAGGTTGGAAAAACTTTAATATCCTATTTGTGCTCCTGAGTGCTTGTAAATTTATGCATAAGAAGGCTAACCAATGTTAGTTTTAGCAGTTAGCAGATGCCCTTGTCCAGAGTGACTTATGTACATAAGTGCTTTATAGTATCTAATAAAAACACATCCTCATGCTAGTTCATTAGGTCAGGAACTAAGAATACCATTTTGTGAAACTCAGTCATTTTATATTCCAGGCTTTAATTGAACATTGTACAAGTGAGACAACACAAACCCATCAATTTAGAAATTTCCATGACACACCATTTTCTTTTCCCCACTTAATTGACACCTAATTCACCTTTTCTGTTACTTGTCTTTAGATTTTGAGGTGCTGTTACATTGGTACATTTTTTTTTTATCGTCATAGAAGTGAGTCAAAATAACTTCCACTTCTTCCTTTTCTTTCACTGTTTAGTAGTCATTTCAAGTTCTCCCCAACCATTCCTTTCTCCATAGTCCTTTTCTTCTTCTTTTTTGACTTTTTGCTGCAAATCAGCGCACAAACAAAGTGTATCGCAAGCTTCTTGCAGTCCGCCATTTTCAAAACCCCGCCCAGACAAGCACGAGAACGACTACTCACACGTGATCTTGTGTAATTCTTATATCACTTTTCGAGTGTACTCTGGTGTGAAACGTAATTTGGAGTCCAGGGGATTTGTCTGGGATTTGTCAATAGTGAAATGTTTTGTAATGTGTTCACGGCTGTTGCCGAACGCTCATGTTATTTGAAAACCCTACGACTTCCATTACAAGGTGGACAGTTGAACATGTTATATGAATGGTATCACATTACGGAAAGAACATATTCACAACGTGACTTACAGTTTCTACCTAGCGCCTTACTTCAGCTCAAGTTAACTTGTGCATTCACGTCATTTTGTGCAGAAGCGAGTTGTAATATTAAGTTTATGTTGTGTAAATGTCTGATTAATCTCATACGTGTATACAATGTGTTTGGGTGAATTCATTAACCCGCTAGTAAAGTATTTCAGTTTACCACTGTTCATTCACTATTTAGCTTCAGCTCACGCAGCTTAAGCGGCTCAATCCCCGACTTTAGTGACTACGACTGGATTCTTACAAACACTAGAACTATTGTTTCTAGATTTTCCGTCTTCAAAAAACGTCTGGGTTACGCATGCAACCCTGTTCCCTGAGAAGGGATCGAGACGTTGCGTTTAGCATAACACTATTGGGGAGCGCCCTTATGCGCGACTGGCATCTGACGCTTGTGTAAAATCATGCCTATTTATAGGCCTGCCGTGATCAGGTGACGTGGCAATTAAGTGGGTCGCGTGATATATAGACAACTGTGGGTTGTGTGTGGTGTGGCGTAGACCACCCTGCAGCAGCATACACATCCTGTAACGATACCCTGTTGGACAAAGCCTTCGAGGAGGCGACCCCTCTAGTGGAATGAGGCCTTATTCCCAGAGGCATAGCGAGACCGCACGCCTTATAAGTGATAGAGATTGCTTCCACTATCCAATTAGAGATGTGCTGCTTTGACCCAGCATCACCTCTACTTTCGCCACCAAGCAGACCAGCAGCTGCTCCGACTTACGCCACTGGCCGAAGCGGTGGACATAAGTACAGAGAGCCCTTACTGGACCAATAGGGGCCATCAATAGGGGCGTGGCTGGCCAAAATGGCAGCCACATAAATCCAGATTGTAGAAGGAGCCCACCCCGCTGAGAAACATCTTTGCAAGAACTCCAGGACTGTAGCTATTGCGCAGTTCACTGGGTCTAGCTGGCGTTCCTCACACCACAAGACAAAAAGCCGCCACTTCAGTGCACATACTCTGAGCACCATATTTGAGCTGGCCAATAAGGTGCTACTAGCAGCAGACGTAGACTGTCTTGGCGAACTCTCGCTAGAACTTGTGGGAGCAGAGCGATCGAGGGAAGAGCATATAGATGTGATCATGGCGTCCAGCCCTAATTGTGCAGGAGGAGTGAGGTCGAACCATAGTGGGCAGTGTGTTGTCTCATTGGAGGCGAACACATGCAGTCCCGCTTGGCCATACCTCCGCCATATGGACTCCACCACTTGTGGATGGAGCCACCAATCCCTGGGCCTCAGCCCCTGCCTCAACAGGATTCCAGTTGCCCAAAATGTATGTTTCACTCACTGCCAAAACTTTCCCTCTGCCCAGAGAAGAATTAGTTGTGCCTGCCTGAACAGGGACCGCAGACATAATCCTCCCTGGTGGTCAATATATGAGACCACCGCTTTGTTGTCTGTAAACACATGGTGACCTCTCAATTGATGTTGGCTGCTGCTGCCATAAGCTCCAATAGTCTCCCATAGAGACTGGAGGGGGTGCCAAGATCCAGCTTTATCATGGTCCAGTTCCCTGGATCATGCTAGAATTAACCAGTCATCCAGGTAGTTTAGTACATGGATCCCCTGAAGTCACAGTGGACCCAGAATGACATCCATGCACTTTGTGAAGGTGCAAGGGGATAAAGCTAGCCCGAAGGGAAGAACCCGATCTTGGCATGCACCTTTTAGATCTATCATCACAAACCAGTCCTCAAACTGAATCTGTGGAATGATAAGTTTGGGCATCAGCATCTTGAACCTGTATGTCCAAAGAGTACAGTTCAGATGATGCAGATCTAAAAGTGGCCGCATACTCCTTTATTTTTTGAGGACCAGGAAATAACGGCTGTAAAATCCTCCCTCCCTCAGGAAATGGGGTACATGTTCTATGGCCCCTTTGTCCAAGAGGAATCTTACTTCCTGCGCTAACGTCGGGCTCTGGTCTGTGCTGACTACTGTAGTGAGCACACCTCTGAACCGAGGGGGTCGAGCTCTAAACTGGACCCAGTACCCTTTTCTACGGTAGACAGAACCCATGGAGACACATTTGGCAGTAGTTTCCAGACGGTCTTTTAGTGACGTTAACTATTCCACGTTCTATTGGAGGGAAAGCATCAGATTTTCGTTGCCCTGTGACAGCTCGCTGACCAGAGAACACTGAAAACTTGACAGCCTTTGCTAGGGGAGGCCCTACAGTAGCACTGGAGGTGAACTGCCCTAACAACCTCATGTCACCTGATACGTCCCTCCACGGCTGCTCAGGAACACTCTTCTTTGTCTGCTTGGCCTTTATGACCATTCTCAGATCAGGTCTAGTAGCAGGCCGCGACTGTGGCTGCCCGGTTCCCCTGGCTGTCTGCGGGGGTTGGCGGGCTGCCATACTCGCCTTCTGTGTCTCCCTTGCACTAGCGCTGGCCCGGGCTCCACTCATGGATGGAAGGAACTGGCTGAATGCCGCCATATGTCGAGCTCACTCAGCAGGTCGACTTAGTAGGCCTGCAACACTGTCATTGTCTGTAGTGACCTACAAGCAAGACTACTACTGCATAGGCCTTGCCCACCAATGCCACGGTGGCCTTACACAGTGGCTTGGATGGCAAAGCCGGCCCCCCTAAATTACCTGCCGTCAATGGAGAGAGGTAGCTTGCAAGCACCTCCTCCACCTTCAGCATAGCTAAATAGTCATGCTGTTCATTCCCCACAATGGCCGAATAATCCAACATCGTGGGGTTATAAATACGGCTTATGCATGGTTTCCCCCAGAAGCCTGATTTTGTCATGCACTTCTGGAAGAAAGGGGAGTTTTCAGCAGTGTGAGAGATTTACTTTCACTGGGGAGAAAAAAGCTCATCCAGCCTTAGTAATCACTTCAAGCAGCTCTTTATATGCTGCTCTCAGTTTTTAGTACACCCTTCTGGCTCCTCGGAGTCAGAGAGGAATTATTACTATTATTTTTGTGTGTGTTTTTTTTTTTTGGCTTTACATAGCAGAAGGAGGAGTCGCGATGCAAGCTCCAAAATCCAGCGGAGACAGAAGACAGAGCAAGAGATAGAGCAGCGCTCGTCTCTGGCTCCTCTTCGAGATCCATAAGAGATCCCCTGGACCTGAAATGGCTAGCTGCCACGGCAGCGGCCAGCCCGGATCCGCGAGGCTCTGAAACCCAACTCCCTTCGGCTTCCGAGAAGAGCGAGTCGCGAACGGAGCTGCCTAATGTAGGCGTTATAATGCGCAGTCAGACCTCTCGAGGGCTGCCGTCGCATGCTCTACCCTAGACACTTCACACAGAAAGTGTGCACTACTCCCCATCATGAAACGGGAGCAAAGCGTAACACACGTCCTGGATTCTCTCACTCATATTTTTCTCTCTCACTCATTCCTTTTTTTTTTCTTTTCTTTTTTTTTAAAGAGATAGAAAAGTCTAGAGATTTTGAGAAAAGATAGACAGGAAATGAAGCATCTTTTTGTTTCTTTACACAAACAACCGACATGCAGTCTCGCTGAAGATAATAAGGCTGACGGTGCAGTTAACAGGTGCCACATATATATATCATGCGGCGCGCTTAATTGCCACGTCACCTGATCACGGCAGGCCTATAAATAGGCATGATTTTACACAAGCTTCAGATGCCGGTCCCACGCAAGGGCGCTCCCCCACAGTGTTATGCTAAACGCAATGTGGAGTTCCCTTTGCAAGGGAAAATTGTTAGTGCATTGTTAATATATCAGGTGTCATTTGTAACAGTATGTTTTAATTGCACGTACTACACATCTTAAATTCGAATACACCGTTTTTGCATTCGAATGTGCATTTTTATCTTAAATTCAACGAACATTCGAAGTTTGATTTTTTTATTTGACAGGTTTAGAGATGGCGAGAGGACAGAAGCAGCACAAAGCAGGCTACAATGTTGGTGACATTCATTCTTATGTAAACAAACACACATGTACACACAACGGGCAATATCAAGGTCAGCAAAAATGATCGAGGGCATGTTCATATATCGTACGATAAATCGATAACGTAATTATTGTGACAGGCCTAATGAGGCCCTACCTAAACCTTTGTTATACACATTACCAGGCTATCAAAATTTTCCAACTTAGAGTAGTGTGCCAATATGAATGGATACTGAGGAAATAGAATGGTTTAGTTTGTTTTTCCCCAGTAATAAGGCTGTGCCAATAATGTATGTGTTCCACTTTGCTAAATATGGTTCTTGTATTGTTGTTATTTCCATCAGCATTTGTGGTAATTCCTCCTGTCTTTATGTTGGATGGTAGCAATCCAAATATAGCTTAAGTCTCTAGGTTTGGCTTTTAATGAAAGTTTAATTGAGTTATTCTACTAGTCTACTATTCTAGTTACTTTGTACGTCAGTCATTATATTAGTGTATATTTATATAAATGTGTTTTTATATTAGCACACATTTATATTATTGTGTAATTGCTGTATATTAAAATGTGTTTATAATAGTTTATGTTTACACATGCACATTTAACATATAGTGTGTATACTACATTGTGTTAATATTACTGGTTTATGTTGATATGTGTATATTAGCATTTGAGTGCATTAATATGCTTATATATTAATATGAATAAAATAGTATATTATATTAATAAAATATGATTATATAAGTTTATGCTAAACAAACATTTATAAATAGATAAATAGCATGTATTTATATCAGCGTTTATTTGTTTCTTTTATAGTAGTTTATTTTGAACATACACATTTCTATCATAGTGTGTGTTTATAGAAGCACATATTTATATTAGTGTTCCTGTCTCTGCTATCATTTTATTAATGCTTTGTTTTCCTGATTGTGTGCACCTGTTCTTTGTAGCTCCTAATTTATTTGTGAATATGCACCCTGTGTTTCTCTCTCTCTCTCTCTCTCTCTCTCTCTCTCTCTCTCTCTCTCTCTCTCTTGCATTTATAATAAGTAGTTTATGGTAAAAAAAAAATAATGGATCAACAAGTTTGTGTTAAGCCAACAACAACAACAAAAAAAAGCCAACAACTGTGTGTTAAACAGTGAAGCTCCTTCATGTAGCATGCAAATCAGGAGAACAGTTAAAAAATTTATTAAAAACAAGTTTTGATTTGTTTAACACATTTCTTATTTTTAAGTGTTTTCATGATTATTCAAAAGAAAAATGAAGAAAGCCCGTCTATGAGCGCTTGTTTTTGACTGGTAGAGTATTTATATTTGTGTGTGTTTATATTAGTGTATTAGCAACCCTGTCTCTCCAGTCACTCTTCCGCTTTCCATCCACCTTTCTCATCCTCTTTCTTTCTTTCTTTCTTTCTTTCTTTCTTTCTTTCTTTCTTTCCGTTTCTAGTTCTTTTTTTATCTGCATTTATCTCTTTTACTTCATTTTTTTGTTTCTGTTTATCTTGGTCATTCTTTGGTCATCTCCTTTCATTTCCTTCCTTCTCTTTCCCTCGTCCTCCCACTCTTTTTCTTCATCATCCCTGCTCCTGTGTAGTGCTGCGGTATAAATGCACTCCGTTGACCCCTTTCATACACTTGTGTGTATGTGTGTGTGTGTGTGTGTGTGTGTGAGAAAGAGAGAGAGAGAGAGAGAGAGATGTCATTTTCATTATCTCTGCTGAATGGAGGAATATTAATTCAGTTGTGGAGAAGACAGCGTGTCAGAGCGATTTTGTGTGTGAACTTGGCATGTAACAATAATCTATTATATGATGATTAACAGGCACAATATTGTTATCATGGACTCTTCACACTTCCAGTCAGGATTATACTGGCTCCCTTATAAGCACGTGTCCTTCTTAAAGGAGGCAATTTCCAAATACTGATTATAAAATGTGGTAATTGTCTTTACCATGTATATCACTTATAGTACAAAACTGATACATGGCATTATAACATAATGGTAATGAGTCACATTCCATTATCATGGTAAACAGCACACTTAATTGTGATTCACAGACACTACAGCAGGAACAGAACAGCTCTTTATCTGAGCTCCCAGATACATATATGTAATTTTACATTTTGAAAATTTTGCAATGATTTGTGTGTGTGTGTGAGAGAGAGAGAAAGGCAGAAAACACCACTATAATGCCTGTGAAAGTTTAATATTTGTCTAGTATGTGTTTACAGTAAAATCTATTCAAATAACATTAGAAAAGTTTAACACGTTCTTCCCATGTTCCTCAGGGTTTTCTCCCACCTCCCATAACCATGCTGGAAACATGAATTTAGCCCCTAGGTGTAAATGAGCATGCAAGTGTTTGTGTGCAGCCCGTATTTGTGATTCACGCCTATGAAGCTCCTGGGATTGGCTCTGGATACATCACGACGACTCAGACAAGGATAGAGTGACTACTGAAGATTAATGATTGAATGAATGAATGAACATTGGTCAGTGTTTAATGGTTGATTCTCTGTTTGTCTGTCTCTGACTGCAGGACCCACGCAGTAAACACAAGTTTAAGGTCCATACGTACTCCAGTCCGACATTCTGTGATCATTGTGGCTCCCTGCTGTATGGGCTCATTCACCAGGGCATGAGATGTGAACGTGAGTAACACACTCGTTCGGGTCTAAGAGAGCAAAGCTGTGTGTGTGTGTGTGTGTGTCAGTTGTCATGGTAGTCAGTGATACTCACCATGGCTTAAACAGACTAACCCCACCCAAAATGACCGCCAGCTTAGTTGGCGTATCTCTGTCCTAAATCCCTTGTTTCCTTCAAGAACAATCCTAAATATCCTTGTTTAAACTTAACTGTTCTCTACCTCAAGCACCTAAACTTCACATCAGATTCCCTGACTTCACCCTAAATGCCTTAACTCTACCCTGACATCTTAACTTGGTTCTAAATTCTTTAACTCACTTAATCCTCAATGCTCTAACTAGACCCTAAATGGTCCTAACTCCACCTTAAATGCCTTAACCCTGTTGTAACTATCGTTTAAATATACTAGCTTAAATGCCTTAAATTTACCTGAAATGCACAAGTTGTTTTTCTAACTCCATCCTAAATATCATTGTTCCAACCCAAGCATCCAATCTTCAAATGCACACTTAGTTAAATGTCTTATTCTTTCCCTAAATGCCAAAATAACGTAACTACTTCCCAAGTGTCCTAACTACTCCCAAAACACATCCAGTCCATCCCATATACCCTAAAGGAGTAACTGCATGTAACCTTGCTCTTACACTCACTACATTTTAAACACTACAACTCCTACAAACTCCTAGCATCTGCAGTTATACACACATTATCTTCCACAATACACTTACTCCAGCACAACTGCAGTTATACACACATTATCTCCCACAATACACTTACTCCAGCACAAATGCTCTGACTCCACCCTTAGAAACATCATTAGGAACAGCTATTATTAGTTCAGTATAATGCCAGTGTACAGACTTCTCACCAGTCACTGTAAGACCAGTTATGTGAAATCATAACAGTTCTTATTATATAAACTTTATCAGTCTGAAAGATGTCTACACAGTGTGTACCAAACTCAGTAATAGGGATGTAACTATACGTGAATACAATACGGAACAAATAATGCATCCTAAATGAATATGAATACAGATACAACCATCCATCCATCTATCCATCCATTTTACATACCACTTATCCTACACAGGGTCGCAGGGAGACACCCCGGGGATCGCAGGGCACAATCGCACTCACATTCACAGACCCGTTCACACACTATTAACAATTTGGAAATGCCAATCAACCAACAACACATGCCTTTGGACTGGGGGAGAAACCCGAAGTACCCGGAGGAAACCCCTGACGCTCGGGGAGAACATGCAAACTCCAAGCACACAGGGCAGAGGCAGGATTCCCCCAACCCCAGAGGTGTGAGGCAAACGTGCTAACCACTAAGCACCATTCTCCCCAGATTTGACCTATATATCTCTTCAGACAAGTAGTGTGCCTCGAGACTCTCGGGATTTTGCAAGATTAAAAACAAACAAAAGTCACACGAGCATGAGGTTTTTTTTACTGTAATGTTGAGCTTTAAAGCTTGCCAATGCTCATAGTGTGGGTTGCCAGATTTCAGCAAAATTCCCACCTCTACTACAACTCAAAAACCACACAAAAAGCCTTGAAACAAATGATTGGGCATAGGAAAAGGAAAAGTCATGTTTTTATTTCTGTACAAACAAATGAAACGTGTGTTTTGAGCCACTGTTACATATAGCTCACACAGACTGCACACTACACACAGTTGACGTCATAAGTTTACATAACAATTTGCAGAATCTGCAAAATGTTAATAATCAAAAATAATAATAATAAGAGCGATCATAAAAATTGCATTTTGTTTTTTATTTAGTTCTGCCCTGAAAAAGCTATTTCACATTACAGATGTTTACATATAGTCCACAAGACACAATAATAACTGACTTTACACAAATTAACCAGTTCAGAAATTTGATTCAGCTTCTGAAGGGCAGTACTAAATGAAAGAATAAGATCTTTAAACAAAACAATAACAATTTACACCAATAAAAATCATTTAGCAATAATAATTTAATTAATTTTAAAAATATTGTAAAACTTGCAGTCTCCATTGTTATTAAAAGAAACGCATGCTCTCGGAGATGCAAACGGGTGTTAAAATGAAATGCAGCTTAAAGGACCTTGTTTTGACTCACAGAAGCACAGCAAGTATGTCCCAGCTTTATAGCAGCTTCTGATAGCATGGCCAGTGATCTTTCCGGAATGTTCGAAACATAGAAACTAAAGTAAATCTGATAAAATATTATAAGCCAACTGTGGCCTAAATAACAGTTTCCTGATTTGTTGTTATAAATGAATGAAAATTGATTTTTTTTTCCAGAACCACCCTTTTTTCTTTGTTTGCCAATGTATTTTGACCACTAAACAGATACAGACATTAAGCTATACACGTAATAGACATATAGACAGAAAGAAAGAAATATAGACGGATAGAGAGATGAAATGAAGGACACATAGAAAGAAATATAGATAGATAGACAGATACAAAGAAATGTAAATGCAGAAACACAGACAAATGTAGATAGAAACGATAGAAAGACAGAAAGAAAGACAGGTGGATAGGTGAAGTTGTTATGGCTGCAGACTGACAAAGCTATAATTAACCTTGGTTCCCTATTTCCACTGTGTGTGTGTGTGTGTGTGTGTGTGTGTGTGTCTGTGTATCTGTGTGTGTGTCTGCCTCTCTGGGCCCTCCGCACTGTTTACACTCCAGCTAGCACTCGTTCTCCAGCTCTCTTCTGCTTGAACTGTGGAGGAGTGTTTCAGTACCTCAGGAAGTAAAGTGTGTGTGTGTGTGTGTGTGTGTGTGTGTGTGAGTGTGTGTGTGTAGATATGGATTTATGTGTCACTGAGTGGCAGTATGTAAATGTATGCGTTTATCTACTGTACATAATTACCTTTGCCTCAGCATCATTAACAACTCCATCATCTTTACTAAGAGTGTACCTGATTTCATAGTGTGTATGAATCAGATATGATTGGATTTGATATATTTTCAGATCTGACACATTGATGCAGATCTTGCATGTGAACACAGGGAAAAAAATGGTGCATCTCTAATTCTCATCATCACCATGACCATGACTATTCTCAAAGTGATCATCATCACTGCTGTTATCTTAATCACCATCACTATGAACCATGATTATTATAGTTGCCACAACAATTATTGTAATCACCTATTTAGCATTATTACCACTATCAGAATCACCATAAACACCATCACCATTATCTGAGTCACTATTACAGGGACCATTATCATAATCACTGCCATCACCACCACTATTTTCATTATCATAATTACCATGACTTTCATACTCACAATCATCACCGTAATCATAACCACCACCACTGTCGCCATAATCAGAGTCATCACATGACCATTATCATGATCTCCACTATCATCATCATCATCATTGTATGACCATTATCATAATCAGCACTATCATCACAATAATCAGAATCATCACATGACCATTATTATAATCAGCCACTATCATCACCGTAATCAGAATCATCACATGACCATTATAATGATATCCACATCACAATAATCAGAATCATCACATGACCATTTTTATAATCAACACTATCATCACCGTAATCAGAATCATCACATGACCATTATAATGATATCCACCATCACAATAATCAGAATTATCACATGACCATTATTATAATCAACCACTGTCATCACAATAAGCAGAATCATCACATGACCATTATCATAATCAGCACTATCATCACAATAATCAGAATCATCACATGACTATTATAATGATATCCACCATCACAATAATCAGAATAATCACATGACCATTAGAATGATATCCACCATCACAATCATCAGAATCATCACATGACCATTATCATAATCGCCACTGTCATCACTGTAATCAGAAGGATCACATTACCATTATCATGCAAGCCACCATCACCGTAATTATAATAATCACATGACCATTATCGTAATCACCACCATCATCACAATAATCAGAATCATCACACGGCCATTATCACAATCACCACCATCATCACCGTAATTATATTAATCACATAACCATTATAATACATCAGGATTTCTGTAAATCTACATTGTGAAATATATAATGTTGAAAGTGTTATACAAATAAAATTGAATTGGACTATCTTATCATCGTTGTCACCATCACCTTAATTATTCTATTGGATTAATTATGGTTATAGGGTTAAATGGGTGTTGTAGGATGCAGGATATTAAATAGGGGTGTAGCTAAAGGCAGCCTTCTACTGATTACCAGATTCAGCAAAAGATTCGGTTAATTTAAATGCTACATTTAATTAACATCACATTCAGAATCTTTTGTCCATCTCTCTCTTTCTCCCTTTCTCTCCCTCTCTCTCGCTCTCCTTCTCTCTCTCACGCCCCCCTGTATCTCTCTGCAGATTGTATGATGAATATTCATAAGCGTTGTGTTGCTAACGTGCCGAGTCTGTGTGGAACTGATCACACTGAACGCAGAGGCCGAATCCAGATCACTGCTAACATCAAGAACAACGTACTCACCGTATGCAGTGAGTCTTGCATGCAGACACCAACACGCTAACGGTAAAAAGGCGGGTCCACACTGTATGACCAGGTCTAACCTGTTATATGGTTTAAACATTAAATTAAGCAAACAGTTTATTTGTGATTTAAATTTCTTAATTATTCTTTAAGATAATAAATATCTGTTCTATAAAGTGGCCCTGGCTAAGACTGTCACACAAACACAATGAGCAGTATGAGTGGAGTATATAATCCTTTTTTTTTTTTTTAAAGCATGAAATCTAAGCCCCTCTGTGCACAGGTGTGTGAAACAGGTGTTTTTCCTCCTCAGTGGCTACAATACACATAATGAACTCAAATGTTTAAATTTAGTGCAGAAAGAGGAACTGAGTCAGTGACCCATACTTTTGCATGCATCACCAAATTGCTGAAATATCTTGCTTATACACACTTTACATCTTCTCCCACAATTCCGCTGTCTCACTGACATCAAACCAGAACCATAGAATATTTTAATCATGTAACTGGTGATAGAACTGGTGTTCGTTAAGAGCCTTTGACATTAATTGTGGAAAATGTAGAAATGATTTTCATGAACAGAAGGCATTCATCTAGTGACAGCTGTCACAGACAAGAAATATATTGACAAATATATTGACAAGTCACCTGACATGGCTGCGTGACTGCATTTCTGATCTACCATCTGGGATAGAAAGAAATGAGCCCCCTCCTCACCTCGTAATATCATTCTGTGTATTTTACTCAGGACAGTTGGTGGTGCTGTTGCACTCAGTTCCACACAGGTCCAACATAATCCAAATTCTCAAATTGGATTATTTTTGTATAAGAGCACGACTCGGGCAGTACTTCCGGCTATAATGTGAAAGATAGGTTTATATTAATGTGTTTGTTCTTTTACATTATTGTTTCTATAGTAGCGGCTCATTCAGAGAGACTTGTACATAATCTAAGACTAATAATAAAGTTTATTAAAAATACTGTGTAAAATGTACACAAAAACAGAATTCAGTGATTTGCAAATCTCATAAAGCCATATGTTATTCACAATAGACCATAGAAAACATATCAAATGTTTAAACATAGGAAATCATTTTCAGAAAAAAATTAAGTAATTTTGAATTTGACAGCCACAACACATCTCAGAAAAGTTGGGCGATGGCAACAAAAGGCTGGAAAAGTAAGTGTTACTAAAAAGAAACAGCGGGAGGTTAATTGGCAACAGGTCAGTAACATGATTGGGTATAAAAAGAGTATCTTAGCCAGGCAGTGAGTCTTTCAGAAGTAAAGATGGACAGACATTCACCAATCTGTGACTACAATTTGTGGAACAATTTCAGAATAATGTTCCTCAACATAAAATTGCGAAGACTATGAATCTCTCATCATCTACAGTACATAATATCATCAAAAGATTCAGATAATCTGGAGAAATCTCTGTGTGCCAGGGGCAACGGTAAAAATCACTATTGCATGCCCGTGATCTTCAGGCCCTCAGGTGGCACTGCATTAAAAACAGGCATGATTCTGTAATGGAAATCACTGCATGGGCTCAGAAACACCTCCAGAGCTCATTGTCTGTGAACACAATGCCATCCACAAATGCTGGTTAAAGCTCTATCATGCAAAGAAGAAGCCATATGTGAAGATGATCCAGGAACGCTGCCGTCTTCTCTGGGAAAGCTCATTTAAAATGGACTGAGGCAAAGTGGAAAACTGTTCTGTGGTCAGGCGAATCAAAATTTAAATTTGTTTTTGGAAACCATGGACACCACATCCTCTAAACTAAAAAGGACTAAAGAGGAGAGGGACCATCCGGCTTTTTATCAGCACTCAGTTCAAAAGCCTGCATCTCTGATGGCATGGGGTGCATTAGTGCCTATGGAATGGGCAGCTTGCACATCTGGAAAGGCACCATAAATGCTGAAAGGTGTATACAGGTTTTAGAGCAACATATGCTTCCATCCAGATGCCCTCACAGCTTTTTACTTCTGAGAGACTCTCTAAGATACACTTTTTATATCCAATCATGTTACTTACCTGTTGCCAATTAGCCTAATTATTCGCAAAATGTTCCACCATCTGTTTTTTTAGTAACACTTACTTTTCCAGCCTTTTGATGCCCCCGTCCCAACTTTTTTGAGATGTGTTGCGGCCATCAACAGTTGTTTGCCTTGTTCTATAATGGAAATGATAACAGGAACTAACTCCTCTCACATTAAATCGAACTATAAATCATTAAAAAACATGACATTTCTTTCATTAATGAACGATTGTGTTGTTTTACGAAAATAAAATGTTTTAGGGTTACTCTGCTTAGGGCTGCAACTAACGATTTTTTTCATAATCGTTTAATCTGTCAATTATTTCTTTGATTAATCGATTAGTTGGGTTAAAAGGCCAGTTTTTATTTTCTGTATTTTTTGGGGGGAAAACCGTTATTTTCTGCCCAATGTTGTCCTTCAAACATTGTGCAAATTGAAGGCTATGAAAAGGGTATTAAATGTATCTATGTGGGCTATGCTATACATTGTGCAAAGGATTAAAAAAATATATATTAACATTATATTTTGAAGACAAAAAAACAACAACTGATTGTCCACAAGCTTTAAAGCAGAAGTTAAAATAACTATATTAAAAATGCTAAAAAAAGCCCAAATGAAGTGTTAACTGGTAAGTTAACTTTGCAGTAACACACACATTCACTCATCTGAAATACAGTAACATGTTACTTTATTCTGTAAATGTATGACACTTCTTACATTCAAACAACATATTTGATCAAAATGAATATTTTAGTCAGAGTTATTGTGCTTCTTTTCTATCGTGCGCTGTTTTATTGACGCACATGCGCGGACTCGCCTTCATTCAGTGAAGTTTAATGGAGACTCACTCGCTGTCAGGACGAGCCTTTATGTAAAATGGAAATACTAGCATAAGTTTCTAACATTTACAGATAAGGATATAGAGCTAAAAATTTATTTTCTGTGCTGAAGAAAACATGTCTGGAACACATTTGACACGATTTCCCCTTGAGTCAGCGCTGCAGTATTGCAGTGAGCTTGGAAAATCGAGCTGTTTTGGATTTGTCTGCCTATCTCTCTAATATAGTCTTTTACTGCACTTGCATTCGTCCTCAACTCCCTTACTTTCTGGTACCTGACAGAATACTGCGCCTTAACATGGATGCAGCAGGAACACTGAGGAGATGTCATGCTAAGCAAACCATCCCCGCCTTGGATTCGATCCAGTTTCCGCAATGGACTCTCGTAGATCTCCCAGATCGGTTTGATGGGTTTTTTGGCTACCCTGAATATTCTCTGGTTGACTGCCAGATTTATTGCTTGAGCCTAACAGACCCAGGTCCAGTGAGAAGCAGTGGATAAGGTTCATTGTGTGCTGGTTTTTTGGCTCAACCCGCCAGTGGGCGTAACGTCTAGCAGCCATGGGATCCAGGGGACTAGAGAACGTAACTCAGTTTGCGGAACTGTTCTTGAAGGAGTTTGGGCATCCAGGGCAGAGCAACGACCTGGATAAACTTTTGTTGGGAGTCAGTGTGACGAACAAGGCTGACCTGCCATTCCACACCTATTATGAGTGGATTGACAGGGCAGCCGCCACAGTTCAGCTTCAGGCCTCGGCCGACAGGGCAATGGTGGAGGTGGTCAAGGTGGCGACCTCATCTCCAGAGCTACAGCTTGAGACCCACGAGGTGGTCTCACCTGCTGAGCTCCAGCCAGAGGTCAATGTAGTGACCTTGGCTCCAGAGCTCCAGCTCAAGATCCAGGAGGTGGTCTCACCTGCTGAGCTCCAGCCGGAGGTCAACGTGGTGACCTCATCTCCAGAGTTCCAACCTGAGTCTCACGAGGAGGTCTCATCCGCCGAGTTCCTGCCAGAGGTCAACGTGGCAAGCTCTGATTCAGAGCTCCAGCTCGAGACCTACGAGGTGGTCTCACCTGCCAAGCTCCAGCGACAGGTCAATGGGGCAACTTCATTTCCAGAGCTCAAACCTGAGACCCACGAGGTGGTCTCACCTCCCAACTTTTGTTGGGAGTCAGTGTGACGAACAAGGCTGACCTGCCATTCCACACCTATTATGAGTGGATTGACAGGGCAGCCGCCACAGTTCAACTTTAGGCCTCAGCCGACAGGGCAATGGTGGAGGTGGTCAAAGTGGCGACCTCATCTCCAGAGCTACAGCTTGAGACCCACGAGGTGGTCTCACCTGCTGAGCTCCAGCCAGAGGTCAATGTAGTGACCTTGGCTCCAGAGCTCCAGCTCAAGATCCAGGAGGCGGTCTCACCTGCTGAGCTCCAGCCGGAGGTCAACGTGGCGACCTCATCTCCAGAGTTCCAACCTGAGTCTCACGAGGAGGTCTCATCCGCCAAGTTCCTGCCAGAGGTCAACGTGGCGAGCTCTGCTTCAGAGCTCCAGCTCGAGACCTACGAGGTGGTCTCACCTGCCAAGCTCCAGCAACAGGTCAATGGGGCAACTTCATTTCCAGAGCTCAAACCTGAGACCCACAAGGTGGTCTCACCTGCCGAGCTTCAGCCGGAGGCCAACATGGTGACCTCGGTCCCAGAGCTCCAGCTTGAGACATACGACGTGATCTCACCTGCAGAGCTCCATCCAGAGGTTAACATAGCGGCCTCATCTCCAGAGCTCAACATAGCGGCCTCATCTCCAGAGCTCCAAACTGAGACCCATGAAGTGGTCTCACTTGCAGAGCTCCAGCCAGACGTCAATGTGATGACCTCACCTCCAGAGCTCCAACCTGAGACCCACGAGATAGTCTCACCTGCAGAGCTCCAGCATGAGACCCACGAGGCGGTCTCATCCCCAAAGCTCCAGCATGAGATCCACGAGGCGGTCTCATCTCCAGAGCTCCAGCAGAAAGTCAAGTTCCTGTCTGAGGTCAACGAGGTGACCTCCCAAGCCATGTTCCTGTCTGAGGTCGAAGAGATGACCTCTCAAGCCCAGTTCCTTTCAGAGGTCAAAGAGACGACCTTTCAAGCCAAGTTCCTGTCCGAGGTCGAAGAGGCAACCTCTCAAGCCCAGTTCCTGACCGAGGTCGAAGAGGCGACCTCTCAAGCCCAGTTCTTGTCCAAGGTCAAAGAGGCGATCTCTCAAGCCCAGTTCCTGTCTGAGGTCAAAGAGGCGACCTCTCAAGCCCAGTTCCTGTCCGAGGTCAAAGAGGCGACCGCTCAAGCCCAGTTCCTGTCCGAGGTCGAAGAGGCAAGCTCTCATGCCCAGTTCCTGAACGAGGTCGAAGAGTTGACCTCTCAAGCCCAGTTCCTGTCAGAGGTCAAAGAGACGGCACACCCAAGCTCTACTCATGCCAAGTTCCTATCCAAGGTTGAAGAGGCGACCTCTCAAGCCAAGTTCCTGTCTGAGGTCGACAAGGCAACCTCCCATGGCAAGTTCCAGCTAAAGTTCAACGATGTGACCTTCCACGCCACGTTCCAGTCTGAGATCAACGATGTGATCTTCAACGCCATGTTCCAGTCTGAAACTGACGTCACGACCAACCAGGTTCTGCTCATGCCTGAAAATGATGTCACGACCACCCAGGTTCTGCTCACGTCTGAAACCGATGTCACAACCAACCAAGTTATGCTCATGCCAGAGTCAGTCATCATAACCAACCAAGTTCTGTTCATGTCCGAATCTGCTGACACAGACAACCAGGTCCTGCTCACACCTGCTCACGCCTGAAGCCAACATCACGAACAACCAAGTTCTGATCACACCCGAGTCTGCTGACACGGACCACCAAGTTCTGCTCATGCCGATTCTACTGACACGGACCATAAAAGTTCTGCTCACGCCCAAGTCTGCTGACAAGGACGGCCAAGTTCTGTTCACGCCTGAGGCTGCTGATACGGATGACCAAGTTCTACTCATGCCTGAAGCAGACTTCATGACTAACCAAGTTTTCCTCATGTCTGAGACTGACGACATGATCAACTGAGTTCTCCTCCTGCCTGAGACTGAGGACACAGCCAACCAAGTTCAGTCTGCAAAGTCGATGGAGAACGACGCTCAGACTCTCTGCGTGACTGTGGACACCACTCAGCATCCCTATACAGCTGAGGATGCCACTCAGCCACCCTGTTCTACTGAGGAAGTTTCTCCACCTCCCGTTGCAGCCAAGACCTCCGTTTTGCTTCCCTACGCTGCTGTGGAAGCCACTACACCAAGGTTCGCTGAGGACGTTGCTCTGCTTTCCTGCTCCGCTGAGGACATCTCTCTGCTTTCCTGCTCTGCTGAGGACGTCGCTCCGCCTCCGTGCTCTGCTGAGGACGTTTGCTTCACCTTCCTGCTCCGCTGAGGACGTCGCTATCCTTTCCTGCTCCGCTGAGGATGTCGCTCTGCCTTCCTGCTCCACTGAGGACGCCGTTCAGTCTTCCATTTCAGCTGAAGACATTTTGCCCAAGGGTCCAGGACCGCCAGGGGAGGGGAGTATGTTCTGGCGCTCCGGGAGGAGTGCCCATTGGGGGGGCAAGCCAGGTGCGCGAGCACTCAGTAAATGCACACTTTTTGGTTTTCAATGACAGTGATTTTGTTTACTTTGGACACGTGCTTTTGTTATGATTATGTTCTGTCTCCGCCCCCGTTTAGTCATTGGTTGTTTTCCGAAGGTGTGTCAATATTGTTTTCAGCTGTCCGTATTTACCCATGATTACGTTTGTCATTTAAACTCCTCGTGTCTCTGTGCATTTTGTGCAGTATTGAGTTTATCTCTTTACTAAGCGGTTGTTTCTTGTTTCTCGTTTCATGTTATTGACCTTGTTTCTCGTTTCTTGTTTTGATTCTAGCCTAGCCCTGTTTATGCCGATCGCCTGACCTTTTGCATGTTATTAGACCATGCTTTGGATTACTGTTTTGGATTTGGATACATGACAACATTAAACAGCACATGTATCTGTCGCAGCGTCTGACATGACGAGCCATGTTAATACACTTAGGAGTTTGTTTTAAGCACTTAATACAAAACTTTCTCATATTTTGGACAACCTGGATCGTGCAGTTTTTCCGCAGCAGCTCACTCTGTGACCTCTGCTATTTAGCAGATGTGTTTTATTCATACAAATGCATTTTTCACCATTGTGAAGTGACGTCACTAATGGGGGGTTATCCACAGTGACGTCACAGACCTAAATAATCCATAATGAAATTCGTTGTCGATTATTTTAATTATCGATTATTATCAATGTTATCAATTAGTTGTTGCAGCCCTACTCTGTTTCACGTCGGGCCGTATCACATCACACATCCCGCCGTGTATTATTTTTGAACATCGGCATGGTCTGTCATGCGTTATTCTTTACATAATATTGGTGTAGATGCCAAAACTGAAATCTTGTATTGATGTCTTTTTATCTTTGAAAGACAGCAGGGTTTAGCCCATTTATACCGACCGCCCCTGCCTACATCATACAGTATATATCAACTGCCATTTGTGATATAACTAATAAAACTGTTGAAAGAGAACTAGTTTCTGATCTTAATGTAATATAAGATAATACCCCTGACTTTGATGTATCTGTTTGCAGTTAAATAAAACATCAGTTATATATGTTGAGGTCAGTCTACATAAATAGTAGATTTTATTTATAAAACATTCCTATCAATATTCAGTGTGCAGACTTTGCCATATTTAGTAACTACTTTGACAGTCTATTATTTTGTACTCAAATTTAAACAGCTTAAGATGGAATACATGGTGATGCGCTACTGGAACATTTCTTGGTGTGTATCCCCCCCTACTGGTAATCTCTGAATACAGCAGTTGGCAAAATACTTTAGCACCACTTGCAATAATTGCATTACGGTCTGCACAATACTACTGTTGAAGTGTAGCTGTACAATATGTGAGATTAAAATATGATTAATCATGATTTGCCAAAGTGGAGAGACTGCACAAAAGCTATTGAGACAAAGCTGGACTTTTTGTCAAAGAGAAACAGAGAAGCTTGTCTAGCAGTAATATTGGAACTGCTCGACATGTTTGCCTTGCACCTCCAGGGTTAGGGGTTCGAGTCCTGCCTCTGCCCTGTGTGCATGGAGTTTTCATGCTCTCCCTATGCTTCGGGGGTTTCCTTCCTCCAGTCCAAAGACACTTGTTGTAGGCTCGCATTTCCAAATTGTCTGCAGTGTGAATGTGTGTGTGTTTGTGCCCTGCAATGGGTTGGCACCCTGTCCAGGGTGCCCCGAGTTCCCTGGGATAGGCTCCAGGCTCCGCCACAACCCTGTGTAGGATAAGCAGTACAGAAAATTGATGGATGGCACCACAGTGTGGTGAATTCTCCATTCTGATTGGTCTAAAGTTGTTGATTAATTTTCTATAACAGCAGTACTGACAATAGTGGCTGCTGCAAGGCAAATCACAGGTTTCACTCAAATCAGCCCATCTAGCACTGATGATACCACAAGATACCACGCTTACAATGACATGAACATTATCTGAAGCTTTTGACTTTTATCTGCATGACTTTATGCATTACATAGCTGTTAGCGTTTTTTTGTTTTTTTTTAATCTACTTGAATTTCAACGTGTGACCTTGTGAACCTTGGCCCTTTTCAGCATGTGTTGTATACTTTATGATGATCTTTTTATGTATTAAGCTATGTATTTTGCGTTGCAATTTGGGCAAACAATTTGTTAGATTTTTGTTTTCAATTATGTTTTTCTTCTGCCTGCTTGTTAGAAATATCAGGCACCTCTGCATATACAAGTATAATACAGTGAAGTGATTTTCTTCACATATATAAGCTATTGATCTGGTGTCAGAACACATGCTCAGCCATGTTTGGCAGTACCAGAGCTCACAACCTCCTGTTACAAGTGTTAACTACAAGGCTGCTGTACAGTACAGTCATCGGTGGAAGCCCCCTGTCTGTGGAGGCATGGTATTGATGTGCAAAGTACCGTCCTAATATTTTTTCTGGCTTCATTTCTGTTCCTCTGAATGGTTATACTTTGTCTGTTTTATTGATAGAAATTCTTGG
Source organism: Ictalurus furcatus (assembly GCF_023375685.1). Lineage (NCBI taxonomy): Eukaryota > Metazoa > Chordata > Actinopteri > Siluriformes > Ictaluridae > Ictalurus > Ictalurus furcatus. The sequence goes on from NC_071256.1 coordinate 11,954,707, forward strand.
CAGTGCTTGGCAGAATTAGTAATACAGTAACTACATATGGTCATGTGGTCAGCAACAGATGGTGAGACACATAGAAATGGAGCGAGAGTGACAAAGTAAGAAAGAAACACAAAGTGCGATAGAAAGACAGATGGAAAGAGCTAAATACGTGGCGAGAACGTGGGAGTTCTCTGTGGGTCCAGCAGATGGTGATGTTGTCTAATCATTTACAATGCCTCGTTCCCGCTGTGCTTGTCTCTCTTAGGTCAATTCAGTGGAGTTTTACTGTCATAACGCTGCATATGTATTTGTATGATGTCCAGAAAACCCCACCAAAAAAACCTCAGAAATACGACTTTAGAGCAACAGCAATACCAATACAAAAAAGAACAGAAATGGGGGGATCCAGAGGTAGAAAGAGGGATATTGGTATGTAGTTGTCATGTCCTGTCTCTGTCACTCAGACATGCTGTCAAACAGGGGTGGGGCAGAGATGAGTCAAAAGACAGCAAGCCCAGTGAAACCAAGGAGAATGCAAAATGTTCAGCAGAACAAAAATTCTCAACAGTGAAACATAAATAGCATCTTTTACGGTTTCATTTTTAGATGATTTTCAAAACTTTTTCATATGAATGCAAGGGTCAAAATGGTATAAAAAAAAAAGAAAATGCGAGAGGGAAATGGAGTGCAAATATATAGAGAGATGATCCGATCTAGTACGAAGTGTAAACAGAAACATAAACCTAACCACTGAAATTAAATATTTTTCAATTGACATGACTGAGAAAGCTACTGTGTGGCAAAAAGCCTTGATATTGACTATTCTACACATAAAATAATTATTTTAATGGAGTAACATTATTATTCTTTTTTGTGCAAGATACTTTAACTTTAAGCTTTTCACTTTGATTTTCTAAATCTATTCATTAGTGTTAATTATATTTATATATTTTATAAATATATAAATATGAATATATGTATAATATATTTATAGTCAAAAATAAATTGCCTTAATTGGTATTCTGTTGTTTCTGATGGATATAT